>NW_026556528.1:0-34743 GCF_029017545.1 Prosopis cineraria
TTTCCCAAATACACAATGAACCAATCAAAGAAGCAATGCTTGTAGTGTCATGCATTCTGTTTTTGTGATGTGTTTGGCTCTCAAGTTGCCCTTAACTCCATTCCTGGTTGGCTTCAGATTCTGACCCAAGAGAAGTTCTTTAGTGTTTGTACAGTTCATCAGTCTGTCGAGAAGAAATGAGAAGGGTGATTTCTGCTTAGATTATTACTGCATCAGCATTTCTAGCTCCATTATATTGTTTTCCCCTTACTATCTTCACTCCTGAGTTAATCCCATGAATATGTAAAAAATAATATGGGACTTGCCTATCTATCAAAGGCCGAGCAAGGTACATGTATAGTGACGTGGAAGAAGATATGAAGTTAATCTAAATAGAAAAGTCCATCTTAAATGACAATTTGTTGGGTGGGAAGTCCATTAAATTTGTTATATTTATTACTTTTATTTTGTGAGGTTTTTTAATGTGGGACTTATAAACAATGAAACCTATTTAGAAGTCAGAATCCTCAACTACCTCACTTAATGGCACTTTACCAGCCTCTTGTTAGTAAGAATCTTTCATAAATAACATTCTTCGTAACACTAGCCTCTTAATGAGAGTATTAATATTACGAGTACAAGTTCAAAGCAAGACACATTTCAAAAGCTTATCCTCTTAAATTGGAAGAATCTTTTGAACTCATAAATTCTACTTTTCTTGCACAATTCTTCAACATGTGACTCATGACGATAGACCTGGTGACGCTGATAATGGATGAATTTCTGTTGTTCACGTAATTAAGGCCGTGATTAAGATATATTATTGTGAAATTCAAGTCAGTTATGCGAATTTAGTCACTTTGACATGAAGGAACAGCCATGCAAGTCAAAGGTCGTAGTTTTGAAACGTTGGCCAACTGTGGTCCTGTTCGTGGGTGTGGCTTGTTGTGCGTCACATGTAAGCGAAAGCTTCAAGATTCATGGTAAGCAAAGTTGAATTATAAGGAGCAACATTACACAATTTGATAGTTTAAATAACTCTGTAAAACATTTTGTAGGCTAGTGACATACAAATTCCTTTATAAGTTGGATGTTATGGGTTTAATCTCACTTATAATTTTAGGCTGTTCGTATTTGTCTCCATGAATAAGAAAAAAGAATATCCAGTAATTGTGGAAAAAAAATAATTTAAACCAAATATATATATATATATATATAGCAAATCAAAATAAAATAATTGAACAATTACATAGGAATTGAGACACGAGATAACCTGTTATTTTTGGTAGAAACACGAGATTACCTATAGGCTCCCTTCAAAGTGAATAACGCGAGGAAGTGCAATTTTTTTTTTTTTTTGGAGCAGGTGTCCGAATTGTTTTCGAATAAAATTCTTATAAGGCTCAGTTTTGGGCCTTGGCCCTATTAATACCCCCCCAAAAAGAAAACACATTCAGATGAGTTTTCTTGTAATTTTACCGTTAGCCACGTCATCTAAACGTAGATGGAGGACTTTACTGATTACGTGGTCCAAATCATGGGGTGGGCTTGATTGATGATTGATGGCCACACCGACTTCTCCAGAAGAAGTTGAAAACTGAAATTGAATTTTACTTTAGTAAAATAAAATACATTTTTTGGGCCAAATAAATAAAATACTTTGGTAATAACTTTTACACTACAAAATTTAGTATATAAATTTTTTAAATTAATAAGTATTTTAGACTCTAAATTATTATCTGAATAATATCCTGAATTATAAATTCTTGATATGTGTAAATTTTTTTAATTTTTAAATTGGACAAATATAATTTTTGATCCCTATATTTTACTTGCATTTTCCTTTTGGTACCTATACATTTTTTTTGGTGTTTTAAATCCCTATATTTTTATTTTTTATTATTTTTGATTTCTCTATGAACAAAGTATAAGAACCTTGAAAAAACCTAAAACAATAAAAAATAAAACTATAGGGACCTAAAACACTGAAAAAAAGTATAGGAATCAAAAGTAAAAGGCGAGTAAAGTATATGAACCAAAAGTTATGTTTATCCTTTTAAATTTTAAGTGCTTAAAACCTCACCATTAAGTTGAAGAAAGTGATTATTACTTTTGTAATTATGGGGCCTAGTCGCACATTGATGTAGAAGTTATCTTGACTATTGAAAATAACAGTTGTTTTCTCTAACTTAAAGGTTTGGATTTTAGGTGCTCAGGATTTAGAAGTTGAAAGAAAATTTTATATATTTAAGAGTTACGGTTCAAGATGCTATTCGTGTAATAGTTTATAGTTTAAAATGCTCATTAATTAACCCAAAATCCCCTCCTTCTTTTAAATTGTGCCTTGCTTTAAAAGCTCCTAACATATCATATTCTATAACCTAAAATGATGGGTCTCATGCTTCAAATAAACTTGGTGGTAAATTTACATTAATGCTTGTTTATCATGAATAATACGGCTTCTAATGTATTTTGTATTATAACAAATGATTGATTTTATGGATGCATATATATATATATATATATATCTAAATTTCATTTTCATCCTATCTCTCGGTTTTTTTAATTGCAAGAGTAAATCAACATACCAAGATTATAAATGTGATTGAATTCATAATCTCAAGTAGTAGCTTTAATGTCTCCGTGCCATAAAAACTGAGGAATGAGGAGATTCTTTCATAATTTGCTAAAATTCATATATTTTTTACTTGTAAAAAAATATTTAAAATTTTTTTAGGCCCCACCCCTCTCTTATTTTTAATTCTTGCCCCCCAAGTATCTAATCCTGGATCATCCCTGACTATGAAAGTATTAGTTAGACATGTTTCCTTTGTTTTAGTTGCTAAATCAACCAATTTTTCTGTTAAGGAGATAGGTTAGTACATGTGATCCAATCCAATCCTATCTTTCTGGTATTTGATTGTGTTTTCATTTTTTGTATTTTTAAATTTTTTGTAATAGAATTTTTAAAATTGTTTTCTAAATAAAATAAAAAGAAAATTTGTTTGATGATATGAATTTGAAAATAATTTTTGAGTTAAAAAATTGGCTGACAGTGTTTGTTGTCAATGTTTAACAATAATTAATGATAGTGACTAGTCATAGTTGACAATCGTTTATAGAAAAAAATTTAATGTGTTTTAAGAAAATAAAACAAAAACGATTCTAGCAAGATGATTTCATTTTTTTTTGTTTTTTAAAAAAATGAAATGTTTTTTGACAAATTAAATTCAAAACATTTCCTCAAACAATTTTTTTATGTTTATTTTTATAAAAAATTAGTTTTTGAAAATATAAATTAAACAGGTCCCAGCTAAAGCTCGTTCTATTAGAGCCAATCTAGGCGTCATTGTTAGCTTGGTCCAACATGTTCCATAAGCATTCATGATAAATGATGTAACTCATATTTTAAATTTTATTAATAGATATTTCTTTCATTTAAAAAAATAAGATATTTTTTAAGGGGTTAGATGTTAAAAAATGTAAGACATTTTGAGCTTTTTGTGATGTGATCATTGTTTTTTTTTCAAAAATGTCTCTATTTATAATGACTTTATATTTATTGTAAGGTATTTAATAGAAATAAATATGAAAAGATAGGGTTAGTTTAAAAGTAAATAATTACTTTATTGGAGGGTGAAATTGGGTTACAAATATCTTATATTTTTTAATGAAAAGAGTATAACTTATCTAATTATATAATCTTTAATTATTTCAATTTTTTTCTTTGTCACTTGAAAATCTATCGATGTAGCATAAGATTTTATATATCTTATTCAAATTGTGAAAATTCAACAAAGAGAAGGATAGGATTCCATTTAAGGACAAAATAATTCAACTCCCGGTGACATTATTAGATATGATGCAATAGAAATACAATATCAATTATGATAAGTGGTGGAAATTTTCAAAGGAACAGACAAATCAAACTCATGATTGTTCTATGAAACAAAGGTTCAAATATTAGTCATTTCTAACTTGAATTTCTCTTTAACATTATATGAACATTGCTCTCCACTTAGACAATAGAATGCATGAACAAGGATGGATCTAGAGTTTAATAGTTGGGACTGAAATCCATTTTAAATTATTTTATTAATAAAAAATAGTATAAAAGAGTTAATTGGCCCCTAAATTATATGTCTAAAAAAATTTAATAGTATAAAAGAGTTAATTGGCTCCTAAACCATAGGTTTAAAAAAATTTAAGACTCTAAGTTCATTTTTAATATAATGTTCACCTTTAATTTTTGAAAATGGTGCAATTTGATCCCTACCATTAATAAAAATTAACTTTGACTATTAATTGATCATAAATGATAGAAAAGAATATCCGACAGAAAAAGATAGAAAATATACTATATAATCCAAAAATTACATGCAAGGATCCAAATATTTATATAAAAGGACCAAGAATATTTTATTCGTCCTTTATTTTTTGTAATTTTTGAGGTTATTTTTTATTATTTTCTAATTAATTAACGGTTAAAGTTAACTTTTGTTAATCGTAAGAGTTATATTTTAACATCCTAGCTAGGTTTTCAATTCCTAAGTAATGTTCATTAATTACCACTAATTTTAAAAATTAGAAGAGTTAACTAAGGCATACAGAATTAATTAATGAGTTCCAAGGTCTAAATGATGAAAAAATAAGAGTAAGAATTTAAATTGAGAAAAATTTATAATATGCCAACAGTTCTTTAATGCCAATAAAGGATAGAAAGATCCTTGCAAGGCATTAAGATGACAATAAGGTCCTTCATTAGCAATATTTAAAAATCAGATTAGATGGTACCGAAAAACCTAGAAAAAGTGTCCATTGTTTTGGGCACATTCCTTGAACACAAACATGGGGTTGGTTTTGTCATATAAGTCCCATATTTTGAGCAATTAGAGAAAATAAAAATTTTGTAGGAGTTTGAGTATTTAAGAAAAATGCTATTTTAGGAACCGCAGGGCAATTTTAGGACTTTATACTCTAAAAAATAGGTTTGTAAGGCCATAAATAGAAAAATAAGTAAATAAGAGATGGAGAAACTTGAAAATCTAAGTAGGTTAAGAATAAAATTTCACATCATGTAAGAAAAAAAAGTTAGTTGAAAATAAGTCCTATATCAGATAAAAATGAGAGTAATAAGACATGAGATGACTATAAAATGAAGGTACCAGAAAAAGCATATGATCTTTGGACTTGCTTTCCACATAGAGTCCTCACGTAGAGTTGAGTTGTAGTTGAAAAATATTACAACTCTTGACTTAGAGTTTTAAGATTTTTGTGTTTGAGTCCTTTTCTAGATTCATGTCTTTAGATCAATTTAGAACTCTTGCACCTTAAAGTATGTTCTCTAAATCTTATTTTAGCTTCAAAATAATTTAATTAAGGTGTCCAATCCACCTATGGGACAGGCAAGAGGATGCCAGGGTAGTTTATAAAGATTAGAATAGAATTTCTTTATCTTTTTGTTTAATTTAAATATGAAATTTTATTTGTGGTTTTAAGGAGGTCTAAAGGGAAGCTCATAAACTGATCATGAGTATGAGTCTTGGAGGTTCTCTATGAGAACAAAGACCTCAAGTTCTTGGTTACTTAAAATGCACAGAATGGTAGGTAGTTTTTTGTTTTGTATAAATTAATAATGAATTAAATTAAAAAGCATGCCTAGAGATAACAACTTTTAAAATTTAAAACTCGGTTCAGTGGTGAAAGACTCTAAGAAATAGTTATTAAAGTAAAATGCTTTTTAGTGATAATTTACTGGGATGTTGGAAACTTGCAATTAGAATGCTAGATTAAGGACATTGAACGTTACAAAGTATCTGTGGCTTGACTTCTACTGGCTTATATATGAATTCTCGAAATTATGTTGCCACATTTTATTTGAAATGATATCATATCAAAATCTATTTTGCTTGGCATATATGTATGTAAGAAAACTTATGGATAATCTATTACTAAATGTACACCATATGGATATGCAATAATCTTATTGAGGAGACTGGTAGTTTTCGGGAATATATGAGGAAATCAGGTTGGCAGCGATCACTTTTCCACCCTTGTATGGAGCTTATGATGTGGCACTCTTGTAGCTAAGCTACCCTAACTCTTTGACTGGGGTCTACATTATATAAAATAAAAAAAAAGTAAAAATATTTCTTTAATTGGATGAGCATAGGAGCCTATCTTTTTTGACTTTTGATGGCCCTTTATAATAGGCAAACATGCCAAATGTACCATTGCTTCCAAATATAGAGACATGCATAGATAATTAAGATATTTCATTTTGTACCAAAAGATTATTTAAATTATTTCATGATCTTCCACACGCATATATATAAGATCAGCTCAGAGAAAAAAGGTTGAGGAAACACATATTGTTGGTCAATAATAAGTAATTAACACTAATAATTATGAGACTATGGTAGATAATTAGTAGTAATTGAGAATAATAAATGAGATTCGGTCAACAATTAAAGAAAATAAATGAGAAATATAAATTTGTAAACTGTAATCATTATAGCTGGATCAATAACTAAGTAGAAAATATGTGCAACAAAAAGTATAAAAGTTTGGAGCCAAGACTGCTCTAAATAAAAACACCGAGAAACATCATATAATAAGTAATAAGCTGGGTATATGAGTAATAAGTATATAAATACTTTATATAAATACATTAAAGAAACATCATATACCAAAAAACAAAAAGTACTTTCTTTATCTCAAACTATAAGATATTTTTAAATAAAATTTTATATATCAATAACTCTCATTAAATATATTTTACAACCTTATTTTTCAAATAAAAATGTAAACTTTTAAAACTACTCTTTATTTAATAACTTTAAATCCACACCTAATTATTATTAAATAAAGAGAGAAAAATAGTAATATTGAAATGAGGTTATTTAATAAAATCTTAATCTTTTCAAAGTGTTTTATATTTTGAAACAGTAAATATTTTTTAAAAGTGTCTTATAATTTGAGATAGAGAGAGTAATAAGTAATCTAATTCTAACTTGGGTATCTAAATAATTTATCCATAATTTCTTTCTAAAAAATTCTTTTGTCAGTTACAAAGCTTGTATATTTTATATGCAATTCAATGGGATATGAACTTTCCATTTAAAGAAAATGATATTAAAAGACCAAAACTCCAAAAGATTGAATTAAAATTAATTAACGACTAAAAGATTTAGTAAATTAGTATAAAAATTTGCTACTCTCATTCCCAAGTTAGAGAAGCCAGAAGTTGTGACGCACTTTTGTTCTACAGGGCTATGCAATTTCTCATACAAGTTAATATCTAAGGTTCTTGCTAATAGATTGAGACCTTAATTAGCTTATTTGAAGTTGTGTATTTTTTAAAATCAAGATCGATGTATTTATTCATGATATATTTATTCAGGATAACATCATGATAGCCCAAGAAGTCATTCACTATCTAAGGAGATAAAAAAGACTGGCAGAAAATATGGATTTGTACTTATTAAAATAGACATGAACAAGGCTAATGAAAGAATTGATTGGGACTTTTTGAAAGTTGTGATATTGAAAATGAGATTTTGTTGCAAATGGGTTAATCTAGTAATGGATTGTGTTTCATCTGGTAAAAACTTGTAATCATTATATGACAAGAACTAGCTTCCTTTAAACGCATGCATGCCATCAACACCAGTTCGTTTAACACGTTCAGAACCAGCAAGGTCCACTAGAATATAAGATATCATTGCCATTCTTCTGCTCCATTAATGTTTTTGTGAATATGGCATGTGAGCGACTTTAGAAAAAGCACATACTTCACATTCTGATGTAGTCGTCCACTAGAGAAACCATAAAAATAAGTCTTAAAATTTCAACTTTACCTAGATTGACTGTTCACATAGGTACTCTGATCCAAGTGGCCGGCACGGGACAATAATGAAGCCATTTCATTCTTTGTCTTAACTTCGGCCTCAGTCACACCACCAAGTCTTAATCCTCCATTTACCGTTTTTCTTATTTGTTGGGAACTCTTGTTGGTACAATGGGGTTAGATAGATTTGGATAAAGCAAATAGAATACCTTATCTTTCAAAATTTGTCACTTTTGATTTTTAGGGTTAAAGAGTATTCTTTTTTTTTTTATACTTTTTTTCGAAGAGTGTTGGGTACCTTATATTAATAAATGGAGCATTTTTATCCTTAAACTATTTGTCAGAAAAGCAAAAATTTCCTCAATTGATATTTTCAAATAAATTATAGAAAATGACCTTATAAGAAAATTAATAATGATTAAGTTTTTTGAATATTTTAGGTCATTTTTTGTAATTTTTTTGATCAATCAACTATTTTTTTTCAAAATATTACACTATTTAAATTTAGTATTTTGATATTTTACAACTTTATATTAAAAAAGAGGGAATGAACTTCTAAATAAATGGATAAAATTAATATTGTCTTATTAAATTTGAAATTTATATTAAAAAAGAGGGAATGAACTTCTAAATAAATGGATAAAATTAATATTGTCTTATTAAATTTGAAATTCATTATTTCAATTTTAAAATTGAAAACATATTAAAGGCACATGAATAATATGTGCGTCTAATGATATTTTCCAATGCTAATTCATGTATGCACATGAATATTTGAAGGGATTTATTTAAATGCTATAAAATAGAAATGGAAGAAATCTAATAATCTTGAAAAAAGAAAGGGAAATTAAAAAACATGAAGATGAGAATGATGAAAAATTGTACGGTAAAAATAAAAGAAAGGAATTGAAATTGTGAATTGAAATTGTCCTCTTTATCCTTATGGTTTCTTGCATTTGCATCCACCATTCCCAACCTTTAGATCATGAATTTGGCTCATCCAAGGAGTGTAATTTCATGCTACACTCTTGCCGCCTTCATCCATAAACTTCCCATTGCCTAAAATACAAATTTGACCTATTAAATAACAAGTTATGCAAATATAATTTCATGCGTCCTGTGAATGTATAAAAGTTAGGTGTGAATTAAGAACATGTAATGAAGTGGATTAAAGTGAAATTATCGAAGATTAGGAGTTGATATTAGTTGTGGCGAGTTTCCTAAGAGTTCTTGAATTAAAAAACCTAAGCTAGTAAAATTCCAAAGTGTTGGGAAAGTACACTTAAAGTACAAAAAGGTTTGTACTTGAAGAGGTGATTAAGGGAATAACTCATAAACTAAGTTGAATTAACTCAAATCAAACTCATAGAATTAAGAAGAACTCAAAATTAATCAAGAATTAAGTTTTTGATTTTTCAGAAATAAATTTTCAAAATTACATTTTCTCATATTATCACTCTGCCTCTCTTCAATTTTGGCCCTAGGATAATTGAAATCACAAATTTGATTTTCTACCTTTCTTCAATTCCGAGGCATAAAGATAGTATGCGTCTTCAAAATGACTCTAAATTTGTTTAATATTCAAACACATATTCGTTTATACATCTCATTAATTATTTTTAGAAGGCTAACAAAACTAAATTAAAAACATAAAGTTAAAAAAAACATTGATAAATAATTATAAGTATAAAGATAGCATACTTATGCTTACATTAAAAAAAGAGGTTAATATTTTTTTAAAAAATCATTAAATATCAAATAAAAAATATGTGACAAAAACAAAAGAAGAGAGAAAATTAGAGAAGTGAGAGATGCGATTGCAAGGTCCTACGTCGTGCAAGTGAGAGGAGTAGGCATAGCTTTTATATAAAAGGGGCAGGGGAGCATCTTTTGCTTCGTAGCGTAGTAGGGAATGAGTTGTGTTTTGTTTAAATAACAACTCTTGGCCCAAAGTCGTTAAGTTGTGATTTTTTGTTTGATCTTTTTTAGTTGTTGTTTTTTGTATCTGGTCCAGTTTAGGCATAAAACTAGTTCACTTTTACCGGTTTGTACGGTCTTTGACTAGTTTGATGCTTGTTCAATTTTGTCATATGCTGGACTGAATTGAGGCCCAATTCCTAGTCCAATAGGTTAAACCGGCTGGTCTAATCCAGTTGAATTAAAAATTTAAATGTGGGCTCTACTAACAGTCAAAATGGATGGACTTAATGATAGGGTTATAGAAACTAGATTCTTAGCGGTTGAGAGATATAAATGACCTGTAGTTGAGTTTAGAGTCATTTGTAAACTTTTACATCCAATTTAGGGGCAAAAATAACTCTTAACCCTTAAATAAATTATGTAAATTTGTTGACCTTGTTTTTTATGATAGCAAATTAGAGAAGATTTTGTTTAAGAAGTTAAAATGTGTTTAATGAAAAGGAATTTGAGGTATACATGACTTAATATGCTTTAATATCTAATTTTTGATTTTTTTTTAGTATCCCTATTAGTATTATAATGATGCTACTAGTACTGATATAAACTCCTTCTAGTTTTAAGCCTTTAATTCTCATATTCTCTATGGGTAGTGTTCTGGACAACACCCATAATTCTTTAAAGGCTTATTTTATTTCATTTCATATCACTTTTTGTAATGAAGTCTTTGTAATGATATTAAGCTTAACAGTAGTCATACATTATTTTAAGTGTTAGACCCTCTACTAATATTTGAGTCTTAGTGAGTCTTTTATTATTTTGCTTTAAGTTATTGGCATTAGTGTCTCGCTACCGGTATTGTCTCTACTCAAAGTAATGGTCAGTTCCCTTGGTATTCTGTTTGATTCATTTTCTAAACTTCTACTTGTGTTCACTCATCACTATCAGTGCTGAGCTCTTACTTCCTAAATTCTTTAGTCACTTTTGGTATTGATCTCCTTTTGAATCAACGAGATTTACAAAATCTCTTCTAGTATTTTGGACTCACTACTGGTAATAAGGATGCTTTGTGAGGCTCTGTTTCTTCAATCTTTTTCCTTAAGCATCATTTTTATTGATTTAACCCTTATTTTTCATTTCTAAGAGTTGTGTACACATTTTATATCATCTAGAATCATTCTAAACACAACTTTCAGTAGATTCAATGATTTATCAAATCTAAATCTTTCCCTACTACCCATATTGCATTTTTCTCTATAAAAATTCTTTTACCAAGAGCCTAAATTAATTTTGGAGGTATTAATAGAGCATAATCTTAAGTGGAGCTTAAGGACCGAACATAGGTTCTAGTGGTTGGAGTAGAACTAAAATAAATACTTGTGCACACTTCTCTCTCTCTCTCTCTCTCTCTCTTTTTCTAACTTTCAACATATCATTCCTTTTATTATCTTAGCTAAATTAAGCATTATTTGTCAAAAAATTTGTTAGCCTAATTCACCCCCTCTTAGGCTCATTTACAATTGATATCAAAACTTAGTTGGTCAATTTTTTAACTTAACCATTTGAGTTAAAGATCCTACGAATGGCAAATTTTGTATAAGATAATATTGGAAAGAGACTTTTTAACTTCCAGATCACATGCATTTAAAGGGAAAGACTATCCCTTTTGGAAGTTCCAAATGATAATGTATCTAAAAGCTCTATATGTAGAAATGTTGGAGATTATCAGCAAGGGTCCATACATTCTAATGACAGTAGGAGATGATAGATTATGTGTGAGAAGAGAAGAGAAGAATGGAATGATAAAGACAAGCATCTAGTCAATCTCAACTTTAAGGCAAAGCTCACCATAGCTTGTGCCCTCAACAAAATAGAGTATTATCATGTAACTCATTGCATATCATTTAAGGAAATGTGGGATGCTCTATAGCAAGCCCATGAAGGAACAAATGGAGTCAAAGAGAATGGAAAAATTAGTCTCATTTATGAGTATGAGACATTCAAGATGAAAGAGGGAGAATCAATTAAAGAGATGCAAATCAGATTACTCACGTTATTAGCCATCTCATCAATCTGGAGAAGACATATACACAAGTTGAGAAAGTGAGGAAGCTACTAAAGAGTCTTTTCATAAAATGGCAACCTAAGATAACGACCATCATAGAAGCACAAGTCGATTTAGTGAGATTTGTAGTAGCTCTGTTTGGGAGCTTGGAGGAACATAAATGTGTTCTTCTTTAATATAAAGATGATATGAGTAAGAAGAAGAAGGGAACTACACTGAAGGCAACTTAAGAAGAATACGATAAAGTTGAATCAGATGAAGATGAAGAGTTTGCCATAATGGTCAGGCGCTTCAAAAAACTCTACCAAGGGAAAAGGAACTTCAAGAAAGTGCCCTCTAGAAACAACAAAAAAAGAGACTAAAAAGAACCTCTCACTTATTGCGAGTGTAAAATGTCAAGACACATCAAATAGGATTATCCATAATGGTAGAAGAAGCAAGAAGGGAGAAAAAGAAAGAGAAGCCCTAAAAGAAGAAAGCATTTTGCAGCATGTAGAGATAGTTCTTAGGATGATGAAGAAGAAAAGATGGCCAACTTATGTCTCATGGCACAAGAAGAAGATGATCTGGATAAAATTCATACTTAACCATAAGAGGTAAATTTTGAAACTCTTCAAGATGAGTTTAATGATTTATTTTATCTTTTTAAAAAAACTTGTAAACATTTAACACTTGCTAAGAAGAAATTTCTTTTATTAAAGAGAAGCTGAAAACTATTAGTGAAAAGATTTTTGAAAAAGAAAATACTTAACTAGAAGATGTAAATTCTAAAACTCTTTAAGATGAGCTTAATGATTTATTTTGTCTTTTTTCAAAAAACTTGTAAACATTTAACGCTTGCTAAGAAGGAAATTTTGTTTCTTGAAAATAAGCTATAAACTACTCTTGAAAAGGAGATTTCTTAAAAAGAAAATAAATCAAATTTGTGTGATCACTGCATTGCATTGAAAAGTTAGAATCAAACCTTGAAAAAGAATTTAGCTAAGTTCACTCATGGAGCTGAGATATTGAGCATTTGTTTAGCTCTCAATGTTGTATCTTTAATAAATCAGGAATTTAGTATAGTCCTACAATTGACCCGTCTCAAAAGAAGCCAAAGAAGGCCTCAAATTTTTATCATATCTTTATTAACCATTTGTGCATTCTTCTAGTCCATTCATTACTTGCACTTATTGTAATAAGAAGGACCATCATGTTAAGTCTTGCCTTTACAAAAAGAATGGCACAAGTGGTACTATGAAATGAGTTCCTAAAGGTACCAATTCATACTAAGGAAACCAACTAACAAGAAAGGACTTACGAAGAAATGGGTACATAAAGTAAAATGATATTGCCTTGTAGGTATGCTTTACTATCTCAAAGAAAAATGGTATATGAATAATGGGTGCTCAAAACACATGACATGAAATCAAAGCAAGTTTATTGAACTAATTGATAAAGATATAGGTTGTGTGGTCTTTAGAGGAAATCAAAGAGGAGAAATAACTAGAATTGGAAAACTAAGAAGAGGCTTAGAAGATAAAATAGAAGATGTTCTACTTGTTAAAGAACTTTTCCATAACCTCTTTCATGTGAGTTAGATGTGTGACAAGGGAAATAGAGTGATATTTTACTCAAACTCTTGCACCATTAAGAGGAAATCATATTCCAAAGTGATTCTCCATGCAAAAAGGGACAATAATTGTAATGTCCTCCTCGACATTACCAGGACACAAAACATGAGACACCATTACGATAACTAGGATTAATTAAACCCTTATATAAGGTTATCATAACACAAGGGTTTAGAAAATAGTTTAAAATTAGGATCCCATGAAATGCTTTTTGAAAAGACATTTGAACTCAAACTATAATTAAAGACAATTAAAACACAATAGCAAAAGCATAAGAACCAATTAACTTTGCAGACAAACATTAAGAAGGGCATTTTGAGCTACCCTTAAAAAGCTCCATTTGTCACGACCCACATGTCATCCGTTGTAGCAGATGGCATGGAGAGATCAAGTCTCTCGCTGTGTATTGTGCCACAACACATACACCTTAGGTTGTAGTGCACCCTTACTGTCATGACAACACTCCAAGACCAACTTCTAGATTGCACTGTTTCGTCTTCTGATGTACAATTTGAGCAATTCAAGCATTCACACATAGCTCATTGAGCCCCCTAGCTATTGGCATCAATTCCACACCTATACACTTTATCATTCAAAAATTGAACACCCGAACGCAATTTAGTCTATTTTCAATTTGAAACCATAGCATGGGTGTCTAATATCCCAAATCTAGTGCCAATAGCCTTGGAACCACTTGAACTAACTCAAATGAACTACAGACTACTTAATAAACCAATCATACAACAACAATATCATTCCCAATACAAATTGGCCATTAAAAACTTGAATTCACCATAATTCAAGAGGTAACAATAATTCACATTAAACATCTTATTTAGCCATTCCAACACATAAACAACACAAAAAAAGTTACTTGCATTAGTACCTCAAACCTTTCACAATCATTTCATCACAGTTACATCATTTTAGGTCTAGATACTCACATATGCACAACAATGCTCATGCAAGTAACCTCAAAACAATACATGATCTTAAGTTGGCATCAATATCTATTCATTACAACCATAAAAAAAATAAGAAAGAGAGCTAATAAAACTCAAGCCTCTCCAATCTTAGTGGTACCTTCCTTCCTCTTACCCCTACCAAGGTCTTTACCTATAAAATATAACCATGGAGTGAGTTGAGGACTCAGTAACCAAAATAATCTAAACAAACTATTCATGTGTGAGAACAGTTAGTAAGTATGTAAAATGACATTTAAACATATACTGTATAGGTCAACTTTACACACACACGGCTATATAATAAGGATATGTATGATTAACACACCATTTTATATCCTTTGACTAAATATGTGGGTTGACAATTTGATAAAACTAAATCCATATGACTAGATTGGTTCAATCTCACCAATTATGGGAGGTAGCCACAACCAAAGGGGCTTTCACCACTATGGACCGTAGATCCCCCCTATTCATGAATACCTAAGGTGTCATATATCCAATCATTCTCAAATCATATTGGGATTTCCAACCAATAATAGAACTGTGCATCAGGGCCTCCATGGTGCCAATGAACCATGTAAATTTTTAAACAATGTTCCTAAATAGCATTAAGGTAAACTCCCATACTCTCATAATAATCTTGCTAAATATTATGCTCAACAATTTCACACAGCCATAAACATGTAGTTTATTTATAATAATCATCTCCATAATAACTCATACATTTTCGCAAGCATATACATAGGATTTAATAAAAAATCTTTCAAAACATCATATTTGCAAACATATAAGCTCTTTCCACTTCATATAGGGTTTCAAAATCCTAAATCATTTTCTACTAATAGTATACTAGTTCAAAATAACAATGAATAATGCTTGGCAATCCTACAAAACTATCCAAATAAGAAAATAATAAGTTTAGGTAATTCAGTTACCTCAACTCTTTTATCACTAAAAGATTTATTGTGGTTAAATAATAGCCTCTATAAGTGTCCACTAGCATATCAATGCCTGATCAATATTTAATCTACAAGACTAAACATTTGACATCAATTCTCACTCTAATTAACTCCTCTTTAGTATAATTTTGGATACCCACTATACCTAAAATCTCACTTTAATACCATCAACGCTTTCAATATATTCCATTAATTTCATTTAACATCTAAACACACTAGTAACACCAATCCCTTACTAACTTTATTCAAATTTCACTTAGGATTCATTTAAACTTTAATCAAAAAGTCTAAATCACTACGAAATTCATTAGTCTAGGTTTGGAAGCTTGATTTAACTTTCCAAAAGCTTAACTAAGCCAACGAGTTTAGTTATAACCCAAGAAAACTAAAATCAAAACCCACATTATATTAAACCATAAAATTTTTTTGCATAGGCGAAAGGGAGAATGTGTAGGAAGCTTACCAATGAGAATTTACAACTCAAAATGCCTCTAAAATGCTCCCAAGATAAAGCCTTAATAGAGCCAAAATGATTTCTCTTCATTGCTTATTCTTTCCTTCTTCGTTTTGTATTATGTGCATGTTCAATTTAACCAAATTCAGGCTCGTCCATCATGACACACCATGTGTAATGTCCACCTTGACATTACCAAGACAATACTCACACATTGTTGTGATAACTAGGATTAAATAAAATCCCCTATCGAAGCTACCACAACTCAAGGGTTTAAAGATAAATGGTTTAAAACATTAGGATCCTAATAAGACCCATTTTGAAAATATTGTTTCAGTTCAAACCATAGTTAAAAATTAATTTAGATCAAATACAGAAGCATAGAAATCAAATCACTTTAAAATAGGTTGAAATAAGCTTTCTAGCCCTTATTTAGTCCGTCTGCCACGACGCAAGCTGCGCTCGCCATGACAAATGGCATAAAGGGATGAATCCCTTGAAGCCTCTTGTGTTGTGGTGTGACAACCATGCACCGTGGTGCGCACCCACTGTTATGACAGCATATTACTATCATGGCATCCCTCCGAACTTTGGAGCACGTCGTTTCGCCATTTAACATCCGATTTGAGTGGTTCAAGTATTCACATAAAGCTCTTTGAACCCTCCAGCCAATGGCACCAGTTTCACACTAAATAATCATCCATTTAAAAAATGAACACCCGAACCCAAAATGGTTTGTTTTCATAACAAAACACACACCAAGGTGTCCAACTCATAATACCAAATGCCGTTAGCCCCGGAGACACCTTGACCACCTCAAATGGACCACACATCATATAAAAATTCAATCATAACATACAATTAAGTAATCACGCTCAATATGATCACCAAATCCCCATTTGACAGTAACACAATGGGGTGGATAAAATTCAACACACAAATCAATTGGTCATTTTGGCACTCAAAACACTTTAAATATATATCATATGTAAATGTAACTTGGCCAAGCACATACTTAATCCACAACATCAATCTTGGACCAAGATATACACACTTATCATAAATTCATACAAGTGACATCCAAAATAATGTCATGTTCCTAAGTTGGCAATATATAGTGGCAATATTCATTACCAAACTAAAAAGAGAAAGGGAAGAGCTATATTACAACGCTCTTTACTCTTCAATTGTCCTTTCCTTCCCCTTGCCCTTACCGGAGCCTTTACTTGTAAAATATAACCACAAGGTGAGATAAATATCTTAGTAACAGAATAATTCACTACTAATGATTAACATGTACAACCATAAGAGAGCAAAACTAAGAAACTTCTAAAATATACAATTTAGCATATCACCACATACTTTTTTCATCAGTATCAATCTTTTACCACTAGCATGATCATTCTATTATCCGAGCCTCCATATCACCTCAACTAAACCCATAGGCTCCTGGACCAAATGCACCTTCACAATGATTCAAGCTCACCTTCAGTGGCAGAATCACTCAACCAAAGGTATCCTATCCCACTTTTGAACTACAGTTTCTCCCTATCACACATGAATCGGGGTGTCGTTACTCCAACACTGCATCATTGATGGTAAGGAGTGTTACTCTCTAACACCATATCCTACATAAATACTAAGGAGAAAATCTCCAATACTGTGCCTCACTGGATACTAAGGAGATGCATGCCCTATGGACTTCTACTACTCCTTCTTATAGGTGAACTCCCACCCCCTAACATGATCATGCCCACACTCAACATATATTACATACACATTACAAATTTTTCAACTCATTTATATATAGTTTTCATCATACTTCATAATTTGCAAATAGGTTTTTCATGCACAAAACTACATTTCGCAATATGCAAAATTATCAAATTTCAAATTCAAGTCAACATATTTACTCACAAAGAGTTAAGCAATATAATCAACTAGTGTAAATTATTCCATTACCCTAACCCTTTATCACACACAAAAGGGTTACTGTGGTTTAACGTTAGCTCTACACACTCTATACACATGATATGGCTCAAGTAATACTTAATCTACACCAATAAGTGATAATTATCAATTATCACTCCGGATAACTCTGAATTCTCAAGGTTCTAAGTGTCTAAAATATTCAAATTCCTTTTCTAAAAACATCAACCATTCTCACATACTCTAACCATCCTATTAAATATCTCAACACATCAAATTTGCTAATCAATGTCCTACATTATCTTAAAATCCTCAAATTATACTTAGGGTTTATCCAAACCTTTACCAAAAACTTTCAATTACCATAAAACTCATAAACTTAAGGTTAGAAGCTTGATTTAACTCTCCAAGATCTTAAATAAATCAATCTGTTCGGTTTAAACATAAGGAAACCAAAATCAAAGCCCCTATTACCCCAAATGTTCAGATTTTTGCATAAAAGAGGGAGAAGAAGGAATGTACAACTTACCCAATTGTGATACAAGCTCCAAATGCCCTGGGATCATGCCCTAGCAAACCACAGGCTCTCCTTCATTGCTCTCTTGTTATCCCTCTTTCTCTCTTTTGTTTTCAGTCTATTTTCATGAACTGATAAGTGCTGATTCTGCATATTCACCATAATGTGTCAACATGCCCGCCGCAGTGCATGGCACAGAACATACCACAAAATTTTAAACTCCTTTCCATGTCATAGCCTGCTTGAACATTGACCTAGCCCTTTTCTAAGGCTATCTAAGTATCCAAAAACTATATTAGTTTCCCATAAACCTCATTAAAATCAATAATTTATTTAAATTAACCAAATTACCCTTAGAAACGCTAATAATTTTCAATTGAGAAACTTAAGATGTTACTTCATGCCTCTATCGTGACGGATGGTATAGCAAGGCCTGAAGAATTTAGTCTTTACACTTGGGCCCAATTGACCTGAACACTATCCTGGCTTATTTTTAAAGTTGTCTAAGGATCCAGAAATCTTATTAACCTTCCAAAAACATCATTAATTCATAAAACACTTATTTTAACCAATTTACCCTCCTTAAACACCTTTTTAAGTTGAAAACTTAGGATGTTACAGTTACTGCTATACTCTTGACTTTAATACATATAGTTTTCAAAGTTGTATTTTAAGCAAATTTGAAGAAATCTTTTTCATGGCATAGAAGATTGGCACATGTTAATAAAAGACAATTAGAAAACCTTGTGAAAAATGATTTAGTGACTGGTTTACCACTATTAAGTTTTGATCAAGAAAAAGTATGCTAAGCTTGTAGCTTGAAAAAAAATATTAAATCATCTTTTAAGTGTAAAGATTTTATTTCTTCTCAAAAATCCATTCAATACTTGCATATAGATCTGGTAGGTCATTCAAGAGTAAAAATTTTTAGTAGAAATGTCAACATTCTTGTTGTAGTTGATGATTTTTCTATATTTACTCAAACTTTCTTCCTAAGTTTTAAAGATCAAACCTTTTATGACTTTAGTAAATTTTCCAAGAAGGTCCAAAATGCAACATCCCAAGTTTCTAGTTTGGAAACCTAATTTCTAATTAAGGATAAAATAATAAATTAGTGGATTAATTAAGTTAATGATATTTTTGGATTGTTAATTAACATTTTAGGTCATGGATACCTTCAAGATCAGCTAGGGTAAAAGTTGGATTGAATCAGGTTCAAATGGGATGAAGAAAAGTAAGAGTTGCTCATTATGCCACATGTCGTAGCTTGTACACCACATGCTACAGCATATGGCACAGTTTTAATGTAAAGACATGAAATCAATTAAAAATTAGATGTAATTGGGAGAAAACCATAGATCTTAAAGCAAAAAGGTTGGGCCTCTGCTAGGCTTTAATTTGGGTGAATTTAGAAGTTAATTTGGACCTTTAAACTCTTAGATAAGCTTTTTACTCCCCTCTTATACCACTCTATCTCATCTTTCATGAAATTTAGGAGTAGGTAGAGTTACTTTAAATTGGTGAAGCTATGGGCCTGTGTTTTATCTAAAAGTTTTACTTAAGTTACTTTATCTTGGATAAGTGATTTATGAAGCTTAGTTGTTAGGTTTTGTGATGTGAATAAACCCTAGCATGACATTTAAGGTTTTGAAGTTAAGGAAAATAATTAAGTGAGTGATTTAGCTCTATAGGTGCTAAATGAAGATAAAGAGTTGGTTGTAGCTTTGATTAGCTTAATGATAGAAGTTATTGGTTGTAGGTAGCTTAATTTAGTTAAATTTAACTAATGAGTACATATATTTAGTTGGAAAACTAACATATAGTGCTTTATATTGTAGACTTTGCTAGATAGGAATTCTTAGAGCTTAAGAAAGTGATAGGAGCATACTTGGACCACAGGTAACATTTTTTGTGTTAAAAGGGTTAAGGTAATTGAATGATTTATTGTAACATTTTAAATTTATTAATCCTGTGATTAGATGTTAATTGAGGGTACAATAGTAATTAGTGTGAGATTAGAGATTTGGATGATTGTGTGATGATTTGACTCATTGGGATGTTAAATGAATAAATATAGGTGGAAGGATCACGTTTCGGGTAGAAGCAAGCACGCATAGTGAGAATTCTTCTCACTGTGCCACGAGTTGCAGCTTATATTACATGGGTTATGACATATGGACTAGAAAGTGACTTCTTAAATCATGAAATTTTATGAATTTTAGAAGGGAGAAATTAAAAACACACAAAAGGGAGAAGAGAAAAGTGAAGGGCGCGCTCCGTGGAAAGTGCTTCTGATCAGTAACTTAGCGGGTAAGCTATGTATATAACTCTTACCTTTCATTCTACCCAAATTTCTCTGAATATGAGTTATAGAGAAATTAAATTGGTGAAATTTGAGAGGTTTAATTCTTGCTTAATAGTAATAAAAAGGTTCTCGAGAGTTAAATTAGAGCTTTATGACTACTTTAAAGCTGAATGATAGAGCTTTAAACCCATATGCTCGATTTGGCCCTAAATCAAGAGGAAATTAAGGTGAAAATCTTGTTTAATTGAAATGAGGCTAGTTGAGTAATATAAAGTAGTAATTGAGTAGTAATAGATATAAAATGGATAAATGAAAAATAATAGATGGCTAAATATAGCCATAAGTAGTAGTTATGTACTTTTAGTCAAATTGGACTAAATGACTAAATTGTATCAAATGTGTTCAGATTGGCATATTGAGTGTGTAAATTGAGAAAAGAAGCTTACGATAAGCTATAGGGATGGTTGAAATGCATGGATAACCTTTCTAGTGACAGAAGGGTTGAGGTAATCAAATAACTTCCTTTATTTGACTATTTATTGTAATCATATGTAAGTATGCTATGTAGTACATGAAATTATTTTAAACTAAGCATGTTTTATAGCATTTCATGAATGATGCATGAAAACAGCTTTCAATCAAATAAATGAGTAAGAATATGTGATTTCATACTTTACATAGATATATGCTATGTGTTGAGGATACATATATGAATGTAAAACCTATGATTGGTTTGGGAAAACATGATTATAGGGGTGAAAATTTATCCAAGTGTGAAGCACTATGATGAGACCATATGGCATATTATTCTTAATGCCCAACGAGGTGCGGTGTTGGCGAATTATACCTTCTTAGTGCCTTTTGAGGTGTGATGTTAGAGATAATCTTCTTAGTACCTATTGAGGTGTGGTGTTGAAGATTTGAAACTCTTAAGTGTCTGCATGATATAATGTTGGAGTCAATAATGCTGCATTATGTGTGTTGGGAGAAACTAAAGTCCAGAAGTGATTCTACCACTAAATGTGAGCTCAAGGTCAATGAGATTGTATGTTGGTCTAAGGCGAGCCTATGGTTTCAAGTCAGGGTGACTTGAAGGTTCGGACAATAGAGATCATGCTTATGTTAGAAAAGTGATGAAAAGAGTTTAGGCAAGTATAGTGGTGCTGTGGTTATGTGAAAGCTCTAAGTTTGTGTAATGAACTGATTTAGTATGAATTTTAAATATATGAGTTGCCATAAGGATTGCATGCATATGCGTATTTTGAATGATTGTGGGTAGTTGAAAGTAAGAAATTGTTGTAAATGTTGTAAGTTTATGTGAATCTTAGCCCATGTGTAGAAATTATGATGCAATGAGTAATTTGAGGCTAACATTAAGTTGTGATTATGTTATGAATATCGACAGATGTGATTTTAGTGACAAAAAGGTCAAATGGGTCAAGTTATGCCAAATTATAACAAATTGTGAAAAGTTAAGAAATGTAAAAATTGGCTATTGAGGGGTCAAATTTAGTATAGGTGCATATATATGATATATTATGGTTAATCAAGTGTAATAGGTCCTTTTGGACTTGGTTTAAGGTCTTGTGTGGTCTAATGAGAGAAAAGGATCGATTTGAGCGCTTGGGTGCATGAAATCTTTATAAAAGGTGACTTTTTGCACCTAGATGTCCAAATTTTAATTGGACCATTCCTATCCCATTAGCTAGCTTACAAGATAAGTTTCGTGTAGACACTTGAATCACTCTGATCGGACATTGTATGTGAAAATAGCATACATCAAAAGTTCATCATTTTTGCTGTCAAATGACAACAAAACATTCAAACTGGTGTGCCACAGAGCATTACACAAAGAATAAGGCATCTGGCTCTGTACCATATGCCGTGGTGCACATATTGCATGCCATGACGTATAGCCCATTTTTTTTCCTGATTTTTAAGGCATACAATGAGTGATGTGAATGTAATTATTTACTTTTTGCTATATGATGCTTTGATATGGTATGAATTTAGTAATTTTGCAAAACAAGTCTTTAGCTAAAACTTTTCAAATAAAATATTTGTTTTCTAATTGGTGTCATTGATGTGGTAGTTTAGTTAATCTTCTCCTGTATCAAGCGGATATGGGAGGAGGTTACATTTATACTATTTATTACCTTGTAAAATTATTTACAAGATGTTTGTGAAAATATATAGTAGATTTTTTTTTGTGTGTATTTTAAATCTGTTAGACTGGGAAAAAGAAGTAATTTTTGAAAAAAAAAGAAAGATAAAGTGATACATGCCTAAATTGCATTTTTAATAAGATAGTAAAAATATTAATTAATGCATGGTTATTAAATTGGTACTAGAGCATGTTTATTTGATATGTCATGGTAATGTGATTTGTACATGCATGATGATTGTAGTGAATTGATAATGTATGATGTGGCGATTATGGTGAAAATCATTGTATAAGGGTAGGAGTTCACCCTAAGGAGAAGTGGTGATGAAATCCATATAGTTAAACTATTTTTATAGACATATAGGCATGTATACTATGCATATTCTATATCACTAAAGAGGTTCGAGGATTAGACGATACACCTGTATCACCCAAAGAGATTTAGAGGATTAACATATATGACACCCCTAATTATACAAAATATGAGGAATCCATAGTCTAGAAGTGGTAGAATGCTTTTAGCAAAATAGCTCTTCCATTGAAGGAGAGCAGACTAGACAAAGTAGTTTGGTTTAGTGGTGAAGCCTATAAATTCTATCGAGAGTAGTGAAGGTTCGGATGGAATTCATTATCATGTATGTTATTTATGTGATATGTCTTCTTGTGATATGCTATAATGTTTTAAATACCCTAGCCTATTACTTGTTTATAATTTTTCCTATTAATGAGCAGAGAGATGATTTTAGTTACTAAGATATTTATCTCATTCCATGATTACTGTTTTATAGGCTCTAAGATGGATAAGGGGTAGGGCAAGAGCCGGGTAAGGAGTAACGGCTCTGCTATTTATTGTAATGCCCTATTTAGATTTTTGAGTCTGATATATAACTATGATTGTATAGTATTTTGGGTTGCCAATTAAGAATGCACATATTTTTTGAGTTTCATTTTTATGAGATTGAGTTGTGATGTATTTTAACCCAAGCATTGTATGATATGATGATATGTGTGGTGATAGGTTAAAATGCTAATACAAGTGCAAACACATTATTATTGTTTTGTGATATGCTATACTACACTCGTATAAATATGAATTTATAATATTTTGACTTTAGGAAATGTTTAGTAAAACATTGTAATTTGGCTAAGATGGTAATATAAGTGTATGTGGTGATGAATTTTTGTGATGTGTGATGATGATTTAGCTAATTAGTGATTATATATGAATTTGTGGTGGTCATTCTTGTTATGTGATATCAGGGCCTTAGGTGGCCAAATCTTGTGTTTGATGTACAATGGTATGTTTAATGACTCAACCAAGTGTACAATGGTCAATTGGACTTAGTTTATGCCCCAAGTTGGGTTAATGGTATAAAGTTTAAGGTTTGAGTACGTGGATGCCTAAATTAGTTATAAAATTTGACTTTTTACATCTAGATATCCAAATTTTATATACGACATTAGAATGTAACAAAACTTATATTATTAGTTAGATTATAAAAAAGCTTCGTGTGGATAATTAAACTACGCTAATTAGATATCAGATGCAAAAATGGTGCAAGTTTAAAGTTCACCTAAAAAATTATCATGATTGCATTTTGCTGTCACGACAAAGGCATGTGAGCAGCAGCATCTTGTACACATGCCATGATGCATGGTATAGAGGTTAAATTTTCCTCTTTGTGCCATATGATGTAGTGCATGGACCACATGCCGTGGCATCTATGCCAAAATATATCAAAATGACATTTTGGGCCATGTTTTCCTATGTTTTAGTTCCCTTTGTCTTCCAAACTTTTAATATTTTTAAATATCAATAAGTTTGATCTCAAACTACATTTTAAAGGGTTTTTTATACTCCTTGAGGTTTTTAGGTATATTTCAAATTTTACTTAATTTAACCGTTTTGTGTTTATGGTGAGCTTAGGAGGGCTTTATGATTCATGATGACTATTTTGTATGTAATATCCCAAAAAGTTAACCCTAATTACATTAAGTTAAATGATGGTAGTTAAGTAATTTAATGTGGTAGGTGGTTCAAGGGTTCTAACAAATGTTTTGGATTTTGGCTCTAGGCTTATGATAGGCTTAAAGCAGAGGTGGGATAACCAGACCTTAAAAAGGAAGAAAAACAAGAGGAAGTATCTCTATGCTACATGCCATGGCATGTATGGCAAGCACTGCAGCACATGGTCGTGTTTCTATAGAAATAAGAGCAAGAATCAAATAGAAAATTGAAGAGAAACAAAAAAAGAAATAAGGAGCACATGAAGAGCTCTACTAGGGTTTGCCATTTAGAAGGGTTGGAAGTAATTTGGAGCAAGATAAAGCTTCTTTCTCCTTTTCCTTTTCATCTTTCTTGAAGTTTTGAGTTAGTGTTTATTTGAGTATGATGATTTTTAGATTTATAGATGTTATGGGTGCAAGAACATTGACTTAAATAGTGTTAATGGGAGTTATTTAAATTATTTAAACCTAGCATTGATGGGTTTAAGAGTATTTGGTTGGTGAAGCCATTAATGGCCAAAAATGGCATTAAGTGTGGTGGTTGAGATGACTAGAATCTCATTAATGGTGTTTTAATAGTGCATTACGACTAATGTGAGTTAAAGAAAACTAATAGACTCTATGAGTAAGTTTGAATGTAAGGGATTGAAATTTTCATAATGATAGAAGTGTTGACTAAATAGTGGAAATTATCCTAATGAAGATTTTGATGATTTTTGGTGCAATTAATTATAAATTAATCATTTTTTTGGCCCCATTTAAGCTAAGTGAAGCTTGGAAGTGTTTATTTTTAGGGGTATATTTGACCTCTTAAAAGTTTGAGGTAATCGAGAAAAATTTAGTTTATGCATTTTCTTATTAATTGATTGCATGTTGAAATAAAAAGTTTGAAAGACCAATTGATGTTTGTAATCTCATTTTTGGATGCAAATTACAGTAGTGGCAAATAATGTGACGAGCTTTGCTGATGAAAATAAAAAATATGAATATGTTAGACTATGTGGTTGTCATTGTTGAATATAAGTATGTGAATATACATATAAATGAGTATATAACAAGGGATTTTGTTAATTGAAATATGAGTAGGGTATGATTTAGATTGTGGAAAGAGATTATCAAGGATGTTGAGAAAATGCATGTTATGATAAATGCTTATAATCCATATACAAATGTTATATTGATATTGAACATGTCCTTGTGGAGCATTAGTTGCATTGCATAAGCATTTAAAGTAGGAGTTTGCTTATAGGGGGAGGAGTAGAGATTTCTAAATCAGTGTAATAAGGCTGCCATTTGGTATATGATGGCTTGCCTCTATTAATTTGTCCTACTTATTCTTCAAGAAACTATTTTACTTGTTCATCAAAATATTTAAACCTAACTAGTTTTCACCGGTTCATGAAAAGGCTAGCTTAGAGGTACGAGACCCTGTGATTGTTAATATTGAGAAAAAATCATGACTCATAAAATGAGTATAGTAGCCTTGGCCAGGAAGCTATTCACATATGGAAGGCTTGGATAGTCTAATAGTAAGGACAAAATCTATTGAATAGCCACCAATTTTGTGTCAGAGATATTAGGAGGGTATAAAGATGGTATTGATCATGCATAACATGTGGAGGTAACATGGTTGTTATTTTTGTAATTTCTCATGTCCTTTAGGACCACATGGTTGTTATTGTTGTGTTCATGCATATTACTTGTATGAGGCACATGGTTGATATTTTTGTATTCCCTTTTTTATAGTGATTTTGACTTATATGGATGCTCGATCACATCATTGTTAGTTTTGTGGTCATGGCCAATAATTTGAAAGAAAAATATAGAATTTATGAATGTTATAATTGCCATTTGCATCCTAGTAATTAATTGACATCAATTTGTATGGGTTATATTAACCTTGGTTACTGAGAAGTTGTACTCATGAATAGCTTAGTTTCATTGATTTAATCCTTTCCATTCATTTTTAAGAGTTGTGTACACATTTTCTATCATCTAAAATCATTCTAAACACAACTTTGGGTGGATTTAATAACTTATCAATTCTAAATCTTTTCCTACTACTCATATTGCATTTTGCTCTATCGGTATTCTTTTACCTACTTTTATCAAAGCATTAAATGCATGTAGCTGTTCATTGCCTTTCTTGCCATAAGCAAGAAACTCTATCGAAAAGCACCATGCAAACACCATACTTCCTGGAGAAGCTCAAAAGAAAGAAGATGAACACTCTAATAGCTACTTCAATGTGTCTAATGAATTTATCAACAACTTCAACTGTAAATAGATGCATCTATGAAGACAGATGTAGAATAGTGATTACATGATCTAATGCATTTGTTTTTTTACCAACCTTTTGTAAATTCATTTATTGATTTTGCACATTATTGATTATAAATCAACTCTTTGAAAGAGCATTTGCTAAAGTAGTTCACTATATAAACTTATTTTGTTTACCTCTATTTTACATATTAGAGAACAAAGGACTTAAGCTCAAGGAGCTTAAGTAGGTTCAATCATTACATTTGTAAGGGATAGTGATTAAAACTAGTTGTCTGGAATTGTACTGATACAACTAAGAGCCTAAATTAATCTTAAAGGCATTAGTGGGTTAAAATCTCAAGTGAAACTTGAGAACTGAACATAAGTTAGAGTGATTAGAACTAAACTAGAATAAATACTTGTGCATGTTTATCTCTCTCTCTAACTCTCATCATATTTGGTGATATCCTTCCTTCTCTTATCTTATTTAAATTAAGCATTATTTGTAAAAAATTTTATTAGTTCAATTCACCTCCTCTTGGGCTCATTTACAAAATTATCTTTTTTACTTAAGAGATTATAATTATTTAAATATTATGAAAATTTAAATTTAAGTAATTATGTAAATTAAGTCTACTCATATGAATTTATGATAGTCTTAGAGAAATATAGAAAATTATAAGCAATTCATAAGAAATTATAGAACAAAAAGTTTTGAGAGAGAAAAAGAAAGAAAAATTAGATAAAAAAATAAAAGGAAAGAAAGAAAAGAAAAGAAAATGTTATGGGACCCACACATATTATAACATCACCTTGATTGAGGAGGGTTGTTTTCTTTTTCCTTACTCTCCATTTCTTTTCTTTTCTCTTCATTTTTTATGGATCAAAGTTTTTAACAGTTTAGATTTAATATTTAATAAAATTATTATTTTAATTTTACATAAATATACATACATACATACATACATACATATATATATAATAATATATTTTTTGAACTATTAAAATTTGATCTAAACAATTTAAACAATCATATTTTATTTATATATTTTATGTAAAATTAAAATAATAATTTTATAAAAAACTAAATATGAACCATTGAAAAACTTTGATGTAATGATGATGAAAAGAAAAGGAGAGAAATAGAGAGTAAGGGAAAAGGTGTCACTCTTCTCCCCACATCGACACTTAATTCAATTGCTCTTTTGTCATCATCTTGTTCACCAATGGAGAGAGTGTGCGCGTCCTCCATAATAGGAGATTCAATTAAGCTCCATTTCATACTTATAAGCCCTCCCAATCACAAAAATCCCTTCACATAAATTATTCTATGCAATGAGAGCTTTTCAATGACGTAAATATTGAGGGGGGCATAGCAAGTTTAAAGATTAGAGCTCAGAGTAAGTATTAAGTTTCATTAATTGAGAACTATAGAATTATTGAGGTAAATTAGTACTAAAATTTAATTGGTTTAGGTTGTTGAATATAATAAGGTTAAATTTTTACATCTGAGTATGTTAAGATTGAGCCCCCAAGTGTAAAATGAGAGATTTTGATTTTTAAAGTTAATTAATACTTAAAACTTTGATAACTTAAAGACACTTGTTGGAAATTGATTGTGAGATTGAAATACAAGTTTGAATGGTTTTTTTATTCATGGGAGAATTAATATGAATTTTTTGAGGTATTTTCGGAGTGAGCAATTTGAATATTATTTGATTAAAAAATTATTTCAGTTAAGAATCTTTTTTAATAAGGATTTTATGTTTAATTTAAATTTTCATAGTAGGTAGATTTGATTTTAGCTACCATTGAATCCTTGAGATTTTTACTCTGAAAATGATTTTTTGGCATAATTATGAAAATGAGAACTTGTAGGCTTTTTAATAGTTTAGAATGTGATTTGGGATGAATAAAAGATTATAAAATGTTTAGAATTTGTAAAATTCATTTGGTATGCTTGCTTTATAGCAAATTTGATGAGGAATTTCAAGGTAAGTGCGTTGGATATTTTGCCTTAAATAGGGAAAATTAGATATTTGTTATCAATTATTATTGGATGGTAATTTGGGGTTCCAATGGATTAGTTAGGGTAGAAATAAATTGAATTTAGAAAATAAGAATTGACTTTGAGACAAATTTTGGAAATTTGAAATTTAGAGTTAATTTAATTTGCTCTTTTTACTTTGTTTTAATCAATTGTGATATAAATTATGTAGATGTGTAATTATAAGGGATATTTGGCACTAGAGAACTCATTGATGGTTGGTATTGTTTAGCTAATAAGGCGAGAAGGTAACATTATTATTTATTCTCATATTGGGATATCTATTGGTTTATTATTGTACATGTATACACACATGGGAATGTTGCTGTGCCCACTGAAGGCCTATTAACTATTATTATGAGAATATTATTAAAACTGACCAGCATGCTTTTTAATCTCTGAAATTGATGTATAGCATTTTAATCATTTTTAAGCATGCTAGTTGTTGTGAAATTGTTTGTGTTTAACATTTTTTTTTATTTTCATCATAAATTTCACTTTTTGCCGCAGCATCCTATATGAGAGAAGCAGCCTACTAAATATAATATATCATCCTGGCTAGTATCATTTTGAGAAACTGATTATATCAATTTTTTGTTGTTATAAATTGATCTTATTATATATGAAATAATTGGAAGGAAGATACAAATAAGGGTAAATGAGCAAATTAATTCTTAACACTTAAACAATGGTTTAGAAGTATTTAAAATTCTAAACTTATTTTTTGTATAATGTTTCCTTTTAACTTTTAAAAATCATACAATGCAATCTGATCTTTATTGTTAACAAAAATTAACTTTAACAATTAGTTAATTAGAAAATGACAAAAAAGACTTCAAAAATTAGAAAAAATGTCAAAAAATTGTAGTAAAGGACCCAAAAATTATATAAAAGTACAAAAAAAATTAATTGATCCTTTTTTTTTAAATTTTTGAGGTTATTTTGTCTTATTTCCTAATCAACTAATAGTTAAAAATAATTTTTATTAACAACAAGACTCAAATTGTACTATTTTCAAAAGTTAAAGAAGAACATTGCACAAAAGATAAGTTTAGAATCACAAATATTTTTGAACCTATAGTTTAAGGGCTAATTTACTTATTCACCTTAAAAATAATGTAAAAACTAAATTTCATAATAATTTTACTCAATATTATGGCAAGAAAGGAAGAATCATGTAATTAAATTTAAAAAAAAATGGGCATTCTTAACCACACACAAGGCAATTAAATGTTTTGCATCTCATCTCATCAAAGAGAAGTTCTCATCATATAAGAAAATAAATAAAAAATATTCATCTCAAAAAATGACAAAAAAATAGTCATAACAACGTATAATGATAAAATGAGAATTAGATTTTTGGATTCCATGGAAGAAATCTAGGGCTTGTTTTATTATTTATTTTTCATAAAGAAATTTTTAATTTTTTAAAAAACAAAATGAAACAAAAATAAGTTAGATTATGTTAACTCTAAAATAATTTTAGAGTTAAAAATGGCTGATCGTGGTGACCGCTAATATTCAATAGAGATCGCCTATTATAGTGATTAGTTACCATTGAAGATAATTTACAATAGTTAAATGTTGGCTGTTTAAAATTTCAAAAAAAGAGAGAGAGAGAATGAAAAACAGTTTTAAGATCTTTTTCATTTTTCATTTTTAAAAATAAAAAATGAGAACAATTTTAAAAATATTTAAATATAAAATATTTACCCAAACAAATTTTGTTTTTATTTATTTTTAAAAATATAAAAAGGTTAAAAAAATAAAATTAATTAAATATACTCCTACTTTTCATAGCCTGAGCCAATCAAGGAAGTCCATCTTCATCTCATACGTAATTACTACTAGAAAAATATAAATTAGTAAAAGAATTAAGTGAGGAATTGTCTATTCCTCTATAAAATGCCAAATTAATGAGAAAGTTAGCTAGAAATATTAATTTCATAGTTTGACTTAAAATTAAAGAGAAAAAATAATAAGGAACTGTCAACCCTTCTATAAAATAAAATAATTAATGAGAAAAATAGAGAGATATACTATACCTTTTTAAAATGAGAAAATAAGTGAGGGATTTTGTATTCCTCTTTAAAATAAGATAATTAAAAAAATTAGCATTGCATTTTTATACCTTTCAAAAAATAAATAATTAATGAGAGAATTAGAGACACATTTTTAAACTTCTAAAAATAGATAGTTAGTGAGAAAAATAGCAAGGTATTTGTATGTATTTATAAAAATAAGATAATTATTGAAATACTAAAAGTATTAGCAAGGGATTTGGTGTGGAATTCTATCTCTCCCTGATCCTTACAAAAAAAAAAAGATTTTTGACAGCAACTTTTAATTTTATATTTAATTATTTTCTTTCAAAAATAAAAATTTAATTTAAAAATTAAATGAAATATTTATAAAAATTATTTAATATTTAATTTTTTTCATTTTAAGTTCATTTTCCTAACAAAAAATATTTTATTAAAAATATAATATAAGGAGTCATATAAGTATAAATATAAATATAAATTTTTTTATCATATTAATAATTAAAAATAAAATATAATATGTATATTTATTTTTAATAATATATTATTTAATATATATATCTAATTAAATGATATTATTTAATTGTTCATATAATAACTGTAGATTCATTTCAGTTTAACTGACAAAGAAAAAGGGCATAAGGGTTAGAAGTAGAAGGTCAAATGTTCAAGTCTTAACATTAGCATAAATATAATAAATATGTGATATAGTAGTTGGCAGGTGACATGACATGAAATAATAGGTAACATGGAATGAGGTGATGTACAAGTGGCAAGCAACATGGTGCAAGGCAACTAGTGACATGGCATAGGTGATCCACACATGATGCAAGGTGGTAAGTGACATCTCTTAAATAGATGCACAAGTGGTCGTTGGCAGGGCCAAGACTCTAGGCTAGGGGGTGCAGCATTTTTTTTAGCTTTAGCTGAATATATTGAAAATTTTTTTGGAACCCAAACATTTTTAAAGTTAAGCTAAGGGGTGCAAAATATTTGAACCAAGAAATGCAAAATAGTGAAACATATAACTCTTCTTGTAATTTTCTCTAAATTCAAGAGGTGCATTTCCTCTCCGAATTACACATAGCACTGCCCATGCACATGGTAAGTGATGTGATATTAGAAGGACATTTTTAAGTATAGACATATTTACTAAGACATAAATGATATATATCCCTTTCTAAATGGAAAATAGATTCACTAATTTTAGTGACAAAATACATTCCATTTTTAATGCTCCCAAACACTATTAGAAAAATTAAAATTAGTGACAAACATTCAATGACATTATAGGCATTAGTTATGAATCTCTCTATGTATATAGGATGTCATTTATTTTGACTAAATTTTATAAATTTAATGACAAATTCAACTCTTCCACTAATATCCATCATTAAATCTTTATATTAGTGGCATAGTTTTTAATAAAAAAATTAGTAAAATATACTTAAATATTTTATAAAAATAAAAATTTATAATAAACATAGAGAGATTCATATGAAAAAATCTTCAAAATTTCTGAATTAAATAATTAATCAAATTATTTTTTTTCTTATTATAAATAAAATATATAATATAAAATGATATAGAAAAAAATACTAAATTTTTTTTATTCTAAATAATAAATTTAGTAAATAATTGATATTAAAAATATATTTATTAAGTAATAATATATATTAATTTATATATTTTATATTGTTAATGTATATATGTGATAATACATATTATCAACATATTTAATTAATAATAATATATTAAATATATAAAAAATATATCAAGTTAAATATATGTGTTCATTAAGTTATAAATATTAAATTTTGTTTACAGATTGAAAACTCATTATAGCCCAATTAAAAAAATTATATATGAAGAAATAGAGATTTTGAGTTCAAGAAGTGGCAATGTAACAAGTAAAGACAATTAACATAGATTGATTTTCTCACAAAAATTTTAATTATAAAATAAATTAATGATGAAAGTTTATTAATTAGTGACAAATAGTGACGGATTCATTTCTGTTGCTAAAATAGTAATGCTATATCCGTGACAGATGATCCATCATCAAATCTAAAATTAATGACAGATTTTGCTAACTAATTTCATTTTTTTTTAGTAGTGAAAGTTAGAAGAGAAATGTACTTCGTAGCTGAAATTAGTTAGCTTGTTTTATGCTATGAAATTAATGAGTGACGAAATTCATTATTAACTAACGAGTGATAAATGCCATTTAGTGAGAGATTTAGCATTGGAAGGCTAAATAAAATTTTTTCTAGCAGTGAATGGATTAGAATCTACGTTTGCTTATAGTCAACATGAAATCAAACATTCATGCTTGCCAGGAGAATCGAAGTGCTTTTCCTTCCCCCCACACCCAAATCTTATACTTACTCCATTCAAAAATATAAAATATTTTTTAAGAAATTAAATGTTAAAAAATATAAAATATTTTTAATCTTTCAAAGTGTAATCATTGTCTTTTCTTAAAGTGTCCTATTGATAGTGACTTTATATTTATTATAAAGTGTTTAATAGGTATGAATATAAAAAGATATGGTTAGTTTGAAAGTAGGTACTACTTTATTGAAGGGTGAGATTCGGTTAAAATACCTAATATTTTTAAATGGAGAGAGTACAATATATAATTTTGCCATCAGCAGCATAATAATGCATACATATATATATATATGTATATAATTAATATATTGTCTTATGTATGATTGCAAGCATGACAACATAGCATATTAGGATAGTGGTACCGACTAATTAATTTGATTCATTAATCTCCTCGGATGATTAATGATAGCGTGGCTTTGAACCTACATATTACAACAGAAACGCCACCGTGGTTTGGCATGTTATGCGAGTCATTTTGTTTGTGCGTGAGAATTAATGGGTGAGTTTGGTTGTTTGTTTCCAGAGAAAAGGATAGGATTATATGTATTTCCTCGTTGTCATGGTCGCTATCAGCAATATTCTGGGGAGGCGCATGACTGGCATGTAAAACAAAACATGAGATTGATGTGTCTTTGTATGTGGTTTCGTGTGAATTGTCTTTTAGTCTCATTACATGATCCTCCAAGATATCCTGTCCACTTTTCCAGCTCTGCCTTCTCCTTCGCTTGTCTGTATTCGCTATTCACTCTTTTTTTCCTTTTCTTTTTATATATTGTTTGGTTTTATTAGCCTAGAAGTAATTTAGGTCAGGTGTAATGGATAAACCTAAATATACCTAAAAAATGTAAGTTGGGCTTGAAAGTATGTAAAATTTTCTTTCATTTCAAACTTAATTATATTCGATCACTTGAATAAACTTAAAAAAATTTAAACTAAACCAACTCAAACAAGTTTAGTCCAAATACTTGAATTTTTTTTTATTACACTATTAAAATATATATATATATATATATATATAATACCCTCTATTAGTGGTTATTTTAAAAAACAGTTATATAAAGGATGTTATATAAAAGAGGCGAGATTGAGTTTCATAGACTATGTAAGGTTACATATAATAACCATTATACAATCTCTGTTTGTATAACAGTTATCATGAAAACCCATTACATAATCTTTTATTTGTTTAGATTTCCTGAGAAATTATTGAACGGTTATTTTAAAAAAACCGTTGAATAGTGCATACAACATATAACTGTTGTTTTTAAGTAACTA
>NW_026556529.1:0-34726 GCF_029017545.1 Prosopis cineraria
ACTTTTTTCTATAATAACCAAGCTATTAAAATTTATTATGTAAATGGTTTTTTACTATAGTATAATTAGATCTCATCAATGTTAAAAATTTGTGATTGTGATGTATTTATTTACTATAATTATTAATTAAAATAATTAAATAGTAAATTTAATGAGCAAGTGATAGAGTTTTTTAGATTAAATATAATTTTAGATCCCAAGGATGCATTTAAATTATTCAATGTTTATGAAAAAAAAAATGAAATCTTCACCAATTTGATGATAGTTTATATTGAGAATAAAATTTTTAAATTTTTTATCATAGATATGATAATTAATTATTCTTATATCATGAAAAATTAATGAGAAAAACTTAAAAAATGAGGTATATATTTTGTAATATATATGTAAAATTGAATATAAATATATATGTTAAAATATTTATGTTATGTTAGATAGAGATATATATATATATATATATATTAATTTTCTTTTGATTATCATATTTTCTTTGTTATCTCAGTCCTCTAAAAAAAATTGTCTAACTCCGCCTCTAATCAACACTAAGAAAAACATTAAAACTCATTACTTTTTTTTTTAAAATTTAAAAAGTCCTCAACTCTACTCCTATTAATTATACATACTTTAATAATATATTTTTTTTTTCAATATTCAATAGAGGGTAAAGAAAAAAATTTATAATAAAATTTAAAACATGACTTATAAATAAGATAAATTTTTTTGCCTTATAAATAGGATCAGAGGTTATATTTATTTAAAGATAATTCAAATCTAAATTCTGATTAAAATATTGATAAAAAGGAAAAGACTTCAGGCATATAGTTTTATCCAATTAAATTAAATTAAAACAATTTAACTAATACTAGAAAATAATATAAAAATCAAGAACAACTCTTATTTTACTAGATAAGGTTGAATAGATGGATTGTGACACCATTGTTGTTTGTCAATGACTAGATTTTAAGATATATTATTAACTAAAATTGTTTCATGTTTTATTTGCTTTTTCTTTACCCCTATTTATAGAATTAAAGACAATCTCCTCTCCACTCTCCACCGGGGCTTCTAATGATTTTCTTTATTCATGTCCAAGTATCTTAATAAATCATTTTCTACCATTTTCTATCAGTAGATGCTATGCTAAATCTTTTCCCTATATAATCATTTTACGAAACTTATATTTATATTATAAATTATGAATACTGCAATATCTTATATTTTTATATATAAACATTACAAATATATAATCTAAAACAAATTGTATTATTTGCGAGTCATAGAAAATATATCATTTTTTAACTTTGTATAATGCATTAAATCCACACTAATTCTAATACAAATAATCAAAACTTAAATTAGCTAGGTATCTATTCCCTTCATAATAAACTAGCCAGAAATATTATAATTTAAATTTGTTAATTATAGTTATTTTTTCAACATATAAATCATATTGACATTTTAAAAATTTGAAAAAAATTAAAATTTCATGAAACTCAGTCAAAATATGATAAGAAATATGAAAAGAAAGTAAAAATTTATGTAAAAATTTTATACTATAAATTAATATTGAATGGATTTATGATTTTAGTCCTTCTACCATTTACCCCAATTGAATTAACAACACATTTAAATCGAGTGTTAGTGCGCTACTGCGCTTTAGCCACCACCGGCCACCGCAACAGTGACTGAGTGCGTAATTGCAGGCTAGAAAATTCTTTTTTTTTCCTATTTAAATTATTTTGAAATGAACCAACAAGAAAGTAAAATGCATGGAGAAGAAATGGAGATAAGAGCATGAGATAATTTGGATGGATTATTGCACTTTACAATACAAATAACATACCCTAAATATAGGCATGGATCTTACATCAAATGTTACTCAATGATAATCACAAATAAAGGATAATCAAAACTCATGAATTTATGAGTGAGAATTTAGTATAGGGTTAATGACATAATAATGATGGTGAGAGTTTTATGAGAAAAGATGAAAAGATTACGAAAATGGATATCCACATCTTTAATATTCATAACATTCCTCTTAGATGTTTATGATATAAGAATGTGTTTTATTAAAAACTTTACTTATGAAAAGACTAGTGGGACAAAAACCCAACATGAAAAAGGATCAAAGACTATTTTTTTTTCTTTAAATTTTTTCTTGAGGAGCATTAGACACCATGTACTGAAAGGTGGGAAAATATTCCTCTTAAATAGCTTTTTCATATGCAAAATCGTACTTCCATTATAGACCCATTACCTGTTGACGTGAAGTAGTTGTGGGGTCTACTCATAGTAACTACAAGATATTCTGATCCATTTTGCCACTATTTTGTTGCTCAAATCAAGCTCAATTCCTACCATTGGCAAAGCACTTCTAGCCCCTTTGACTTATGTCAAATGGTCAAAATAAGTCAAAATATCTTACTGTCACTATATTTGATAGTTAATTTGGTATTTGTTCGTTTTCTTATTATGTTTGTATTTTTTCTATTTTGCTATTTCTTTGTTTAGTTTCGGAGTGTTTTTTTGGGAAAATTGCTAAAAAGGACCTTGTTAGAAAGGAAATTAGTTCCAAGGACCAAATGCAACATTTTATTCATTAAATAATATGTACAAATGACCAAAATATCCTTTTCTTTAAATCAATGAAATTGAAAAAAAATAAAGGCTACATGTTCAACACATATACCCAAAGCCAGAAGGCTTGCACCTAAGCTAGAATCCTTACACTCAAGTTAGAAGCCTTGTATCCTTAGCCAGAACTCTTGCACCCTAGTTAGAAGCCTTACACCCCTAGCCAAAGGCCTCACACCCTACCTAAAAGCCTTGCACACCCTTGCACCCCAAGCCAGAAGCCTTATACCCTACTAATAAGCTTTGCACCTCAAGCTAGAAGCCTTGTACCCAACCTATAAGCCTTGCACCTCAAGCTAGAAGTCTTAGGTGCAAGGTTTTTAGGTGGGGTGCAAGGTTTTTTAGGTGGGATACAAAGCTTTTGGCTTAGGTTGTAAGGCTTCTAAGTTAGGTGCAAGGCTTTTAGCTAGGTGTATAAGACTTCTAGCTTGGGATGCAAGGCTTCTAGCTGGGAGTACAAGGCTTCTGGGTTGGGTGTAAGACTTCTAGATTGGGTGCAAGGCTTCTTGGTGGGGAGTAAGGCTTCTGACTGGGGTTGCAAGGTTTTGAGTAGGGTGCAAGGCTTCTAGCTTAGGATGCAAGGCTTTTAGCTAGGGTGAAAGGATTTTGTCTTGGGTGCGAGAGTTCTGGCTTGGGTGTGAGGCTTCTGACTTTGGGTGCATGTGTTGAACAGGTAGCTTTCTTTTCTTTTTATTAATTTCATTGGTTTAAGGAGAGGGATATTTTGATCATTTGTACATATTATTTAAGGAATAAAATATTGCATTTAGTCTTTGAATTGCATTTGGTCCTCGGGACTAATTTCCTTTCTAACAAGGTTCTTTTTACCAATTTTTCTTATTTTTTTATTTGCTTCAGCTACTAACATGTGCATCAGCTAATAATTTTTGTAATTAATAAAATTGACATGTTTTTAAGAAAACTAAAGTGTCTGTATTTGAAAACCAATTAAAAGGTCAAAGTTTATTTGAAGTGTGCAATGGTCAATTTATTTTCGCATAAAATATTTTTTTTACCAGTAAAAGGGAAAGATGCATTAAATGGAAAGAGAACAGAGTTTAAGTCATAAGCCAAAGGCAAAGGCAACAACACAATAAGAAATAAAAATACATCTAGCCAATCCCTTCTCAATTATGAATAGAAGAGAGCTGTTGTGAGGTAGTCTGAAACGAGCATGAATCTTTAAAGGTATTGATGAAAGAGGGAGTGAAGGTTCATGAACCCAGCCACAGGTTCCACTCCTTTAGAAGCAGAGGCAGCGAGATAATCCGCGGCAAGATTTCCTGATCGTCTAACCAAAGAGAAGCCTAGCAAAGGAAAAGATTCAGTACTCTGTATTAGGTCATATAACAGCCCATAAAACAACCAATTACAACTATCATACCATTTAGATGACAAGGCTCTAAAAAGATCTTGACAGTCAAACTCCAAAACTATCGGTTGATGAATTTTAGCCTGAAGTAAAGAAAGAGCTTTCTGGTAGGCAAGTATTTCAGACATAAACCCAGATGAAGTAGTGGCAGTTTCACACCAACCCTTGATGAAATTGCATGAATGGTCTCTCCACACTATGCCTATACTAGCCTGGCTAGAAACTAGAATTGAGCCATCACAATTTACTTTAAGTACATTCAACGAAGGGGGCATCCAGATTCTAGACACAGGTTTAATGATAGTTGTAGCAGGTTCTTCCTTAAAGTTTACTTTCCAAAATTTAGAGACAATAGCACTAGTAGTTGATACTACTAAGAAAGGATCAACAACAGCCCCTAAAAAGATTGGGGTTGATCTCCTCTTCCAAATATTCCAACATAAGTTGGCAATATACAGTTTGCCAAAATCATCAATTAAGGAGTCATGGAGGAAGAACTTATAGCACCAATGATCCAAAGATGTAATATGAGCAGCATCAATCTTTAGGGTCAAAAAACAACTGAACCAAGCTTGCTTGGCCCAATTACAGAGAAGAAGCATATACTCAATAATTTCAGGATGTGAATGACTGGGGCATAGCAGATCAGTTGTACATTTCCTATTATAGAGTACCTGTTTGGTGGCAAGAGAGTTATTCAAAACTCTCCAAAGAAAATGTTTGATTTTGGGTTGAAGCTTGAGCTGCCAAATATATTGCCAAAAATTAATGGAGATAATGGATGAGGTACTAGGAGCTTCGCTAATCACTGGGGAAGACTTGGCTAAAGCTTTTTGGTAACCAAACTTGGATGAGTAAAGACCATTGTTAGCAGCGGACCAAACAAGAGAATCAACATTAGGATTTTTTGGTATATAAGTATTCAAGATACCAGCAAGTGTATCTATAGTGCAACTAGTTGAAATCTCTTCCAAGTTCCAATGACCATCAACAATAAGCTCAGCTACTTTAAGATCTTTATTAATGGTAGCTCCTTTAACAGGTGTTGCAACAAAATTTAGTAAGTTGCGTATCCACTTATCTGTCCAGACTTTCACCCATACCCAATTTCCAGTAAATGTCTTTTGACAGTAACTCTGTCCTAATAAGTAAGCTACTCCAAGCCTAAGAAGCATCAGAACCTTTTTTTGCCTGAAGAAAAGAGTTATTAGGGAAATAGACACTTTTTAATACCTTAACCCATAGCTGGCCCGAATTATTGAGAAGACGCCATGCTAATTTTGCAAGGAGGGCATCATTGAAGTCCATGAAATTGCGAAACCTAAGGCCACCCTCAAATTTTGAGGTGCATAATTTTGACCAAGCCTTCCAATGAATATTATTTTTATCCTCTGATTGCCCCCAGAAGAAATTGGCAACCATACTATCCAACTCTTTGCAAGTCCTCTTTAGGAATTTAAAACACATCATTGGGAAGATTAGAATAGCATTTATGATAGATTTGATCATCACCTCACGTCCAGCAAAGGACAAGGATTTACTGCACCATGCATGGATTTTTTTTGCCTACTTTATCCCTTACATAAGCAAGTGCGGCCACTTTAGATCGACTTCAAAGAATGGGTAACCCTAAATATGAACCAGGGTCATCTACAGCTAGGATGTGCAAAAAGTTGTAGACATCATTTCTTACTTCCCCCGCTGTGTTAGCAGAGAAGAATAATGAGGATTTGTCAAATTTATACGCTAGCCAGATGCATTGCAGTAAGTTTTTAGGAGTTCCTTCGTAACAGAACAATTGTTTCTAGAGGCCTTAAGGAAGAAGATGGTGTCATCTACAAAGAGGCTGTGAGTAATCATTGGGCAATCATCAGTGAGTTTTACTACTTGTAAGTGTAACACCCTCAAATTTACAAACTAATTTTTCGCAAATTATTAATTCAACAACTCATTTTTTTTTCATTGAACTCTTATCATACCCTTATCATGGTAGAAAAATTTCTACCATGATACATCCAAGACAATATACCACAGGTCTTAAAATATCTCAAAAAGCAATTAGAACCATGAGGGACAGACATGATCCTCATGTCATGATATTCAAATCAGATCATAAATCAAGAGGGACAGACATAATCCTCTTGGTCATATAAATACTTTTAATAAAAAGGATTAGAGTTTACATGCTTCACAAAGAAGATATGTCCTAAGTTGGCACAAGATACATTGTATAATCTAAAATAAGAGGCAACGTAAAAGATGGTGTCTCATACACCATAGTTACACCTCTGGTGCTTTCTCGGCCGGACTCGCTCCTGTAAAAATGTTAACCACGGGGAATGAGACTTAAAAGTCCCAGTAACCAAAAATTAATATGTAATGATGCATGCGGATGTAACTAATCATGCGATTGCTAAGTGGGCACACAAAACATTTAACCGAACAATATTTTCAAACAAACCGAACAAGTATTTAATTTGCATGACTGCACCTTATATCCTCCTTTCGCCATGCTCGGACGCCAAATCACCCGGCCAAAGGTGAGTTGGACCAAGCGACACGCCACTCATTGGGTCCAATGAGGGCTTACCACGTGGTAATAATTAACCGAACAGAAATTCCCATTAACACCATACATTAAAATACCCTGACAAGTCATGCATCATTCAAATATCCAAACAGGAATATATCCGAACAATAATATCTCATCATGATAAACAAAAATAAATTTTTAACCCACTTGGCAATAATTTCAAACAAGTATATACAGTATTTATTTTCAATAATTCATAATTTTTCCAAACAACAAAACAACACATAACCATTCACAAACACACTCATCACAACACATTAATAATGGTTACCTTGTGTCTTGAATAACAAGTTCCCCTTCACAACTCCTTTTTCACCACTATCTTTGTCAATATAATCTACATAATTATTTCACAATACTATATATTAATTTTACATTAAAATAAATAACTCTAATTTAAATAGTTAGAAAGTCTTAGATCTATAATCCATATTAACACTAATTTAAGATTTATGCCTCATTTAACTTCCCAAATTCTTTTCTAAAATTCTCGTACCCTAATAAACTATTTTTTTTATCCTCAAATCACTTCTAGTATCACAATTTCATCCTTCTATATTCTAAAAATTCGTCCAAAAATAAATTAAATTTTAAAATTATCCTGAAGCCTCAAATCACCTTTCTATAACCTCAAAAATACCTATTCATACTTAAATAAATATTTAATAATCATAGGTTTATCCCTACATCTCAGATTCCACATAAATTCAACCATATAGATCTAGATTTTAACTCAAAAATTCTTAAACATGAGTTTCAACCTCAAGAAAATATTCTATAATATTTATTATATCCCTAAGAGTTTTAACCTATATTTTTAATCCATCATATCATCAGATTAACTATCCTATAGAAAAATCCTAATCAAAATATTTACTCTATCCTACAAAATAATCATATCACTAGAAAGCTAATATTATTTAAAAAATAACTATAAAATTAATTTTGTAATTAAATAAATTTTTAAATGCTAATCTAAACAGGAAAGTTAGAACATACCTGAAGAAAAAGAAAATAATCCCCCCTTGCGAGAAAACGCCGAGCAACGTGAGAGGAAGAGAGAAAAATAATATAAAAATGGGATTGTGAGTCCCAAAATTATATTAAAAAAAAACTATAGGTTTGAATTTAATTATTCAAACCTTTGGGCCAAAAGTTGCAATTTCCTCTAAATTGCATCTTAGCCTCTCATGCTTCCTAATGCACACACCCCCTCCTTTTTATACATGAAGGCACCTCTTCTCTTCCCTCATCTAACCAATGTGGGACTTAGAAACAACAACCTTCCACCCCCCCTTTTTTTTGTTCCTTCTACCTTCTCTTTTTTTTAACACACACATAAAAAAAATTATTTATGTATTATATCTTAACTAAATATTGCTTATGTGGTTTTAAATTTAAATTTTTAAATTCATAATTAAATACCTAATCATAATATTATTTCTAAATAACCTCAAATAATATAAATTCCTATTATTATCATTTTTTTCTCAAAACCTAAATTCCACAATTTCTTTATTATATAAAAATCAGGATGTTACAATTCTCCCCTCCTTTTAGAAATTTTGTCCTCAAAATTTAATAGATAAGCTTAGAAACTATGTACCTAAGCAAATAAATGTGGATAATCTCGCCTCATACTCTCCTCGGTCTCCCAAGTAGCATCACCTAGGGCTCCACCCTTCCAAATCACCTTCACGAGTCGGATGGTCTTATTGCGTAGTTGTTTGTCCTTAAAGTCCTCAATTCGCTCCGGTTCGGATCTAAAGGTCAAATTCTCCCTCAATTCTACTTCTTCAGGTTCAATAACATGGGAGGGATCCGGGTTGTACTTCTTCAACTGTGATACGTGGAACACATTATGGATACCTGCAATCTGTGGAGGTAATGCAACTCTATATGCAGTAGATCCAATTCGCTCCAAGATCTCATACGGGCCCATAAATCTAGGTGTCAATTTCTTTGCCTTAATGGATCTACCAATGCCTGTCACTGGAGAAACCTTCAAAAATACATGATCTCCTACTTCAAACTCTAACGGCCGTCTCCTCTTATCAGCATAGCTCTTCTGTCGGCTCTGAGCGGTTAGCAATTTTTGCTTAATCATTGCAATCTTCTGGGTGGTCTGCTCTACAATTTCTGGACCAATGATACTCCTCTCACTTAATTCTGTCCAACACAAAGGCGATCTACACTTCCTTCCATACAAGGCCTCATAAGGCGCCATCCCAATACTAGAATGATAGCTGTTATTATAAGCAAATTCAGCTAATGGCAAATGATTATCCCAACTACCTGGTAGTTCAATGGCACAAGCTCTCAACATGTCCTCCAAAGTCTGGATCGTCCTCTCTGTTTGTCCATCTGTTTGGGGGTGGTATGCGGTGCTAAAACTCAGTCTGGTACCCATAGCCTTCTGTAGCGCACCCCAAAAGTTTGAAGTGAACCTTGGGTCACGATCTGACACAATTCTAGAGGGTATACCATGAAGTCTAACTATCTCCTTAATGTATATCTCAGCAAATTTCTCTAATGTAGAGGTAAACTTGATCGCCAAAAAGTGAGCTGATTTGGTGAGTCGGTCTACTATCACCCAAATAGCATCCTTACTCGAGGGTGTTCTTGGCAGTCCAGTGATGAAATCCATGGAAATATCATCCCATTTCCACTTTGGAATATCTAACGGTTGCAGTGTTCCAGCTGGCTTCTGATGTTCTATCTTTATCTTCTGACACGTTAAACATCTAGAAACAAATTCAGTTACATCTTTCTTCATTCCTGGCCACCACCAACCTCGCTTCAAATCATGGTACATTTTAGTTATACCGGGATGAATTGTATATTTGCTCCTATGAGCTTCTTCTAAAAGGATATTCCTCAATCTTGGATCATTAGGTACACAAACTCTACCTTTATACTTCATCACTGTGTCCTCAGAGATGGTAAAATTTGGGGCCTTACCTACCACTATCTCCTTCCTTATATTCCTTAAGTAGTCATCACTCTGCTGTGAGACTCTGAGATCTTCCCAGAATTTGCTCTCAAAGTCTGCTACCTGGAGTGCGGCCATTTGATGTTCAATCACATCTACTGGAACATCATGAAAACTGTTCCACAAATGATATTCATGAACCATCAAATGTGCAGCATGAATAGTCTTTCTACTTAAGGCGTCAGCTACCACGTTAGCCTTACCCGGATGGTAATGTAATTCAAAGTCATAATCCTTCAGAAATTCCATCCATCGTCGCTGCCTCATATTAAGCTCTTTTTGATCAAATAAATACTTCAGGCTCTTATGGTCACTGAAGATTTGAAACTTAGATCCATACAAGTAGTGTCTCCATATCTTCAGAGCAAACACAACTGCAGCTAACTCCAAATCATGAGTAGGGTAATTTTCCTCGTGTGGTCTCAACTGTCTGGAGGAATAGGCAACCACTCGGTCATTTTGCATCAAAACACATCCTAAACCCTTTAAAGAAGCATCAGTGTACAGAGTGTACGGCACCACAGGGTCAGGAATAGTCAATACTGGAGTAGTGGTTAACCTCTTTTTCAATTCTTGGAAAGCAGCTTCACATTTGTCAGTCCAAATAAATGGGGCATCCTTCTTAGTCAGCTTAGTTAAGGGCATCGCAATTTGCGAAAATCCCTTAATAAAGCGACGATAATAACCTGCTAAACCTAAAAAGCTTCGTATCTCTGTAACAGATTTTGGCTGTTCCCACTTCATCACTGCATCAATCTTGCTAGGATCCACCGCAACTCCGTCTCTGGACACAACATGGCCCAAAAACTTTACTTCTTGGAGCCAAAATTCACACTTGTTTAATTTGGCATAAAGCTTATGTTCCCTCAAAACTTGCAAGACGATTCTTAAATGTTCACCATGAGCCTCCTCATCCTTTGAATAAATAAGAATGTCATCAATAAACACTACTACAAACTTATCTAAATAGGGTCGAAAGATCCTATTCATGTAATCCATGAATACCGCAGGAGCATTCGTAAGTCCAAACGGCATCACCATGAATTCATAATGCCCATATCTCGTCCGAAATGCTGTCTTAGGTATATCCTCCGCTCTTACTCTCAATTGGTGGTACCCTGACCTTAAGTCAATCTTTGAGAAAACTGCGGATCCCACAAGCTGATCCAGCAAATCATCGATTCTCGGAAGTGGATATTTGTTCTTGATGGTTACTTTGTTCAATTGTCTATAATCAATGCACAATCGGAGGCTTCCGTCCTTCTTCTTTACAAAAAGGACTGGAGATCCCCAAGGTGAAACACTCGGTCTGATGAAACCCTTCTCAAGTAGCTCTTCAATTTGCTTTTTCAGTTCCGCTAACTCTGAAGGGGACATCCGATAAGGAGCCTTAGAAATTGGCCCTGTACCGGGTACCAATTCAATTGAGAACTCTACCTCGCGCTTTGGGGGTAAACCGGAGACTTCGTCTGGAAATACATCCGCAAATTCTTTGACAATTGGGATATTCTTCACGCCTTCATCAATCTCAGCTTGGATAGAGAAGAAAACCATGTAGGCCTGGCAACCCTTCTTCATACATCTATCAACTTGCGCCGCCGACAAGAAAACATGATCTTGAGTCTCGACTGGGGTCACCGACAAAGAAGATAAAGACACACTCCTCTCTCTACAATCTAGGATAGCACCATTTGCAGCCATCCAATTCATTCCCACAATTACATCCATACCTCTCAGTGGTAGGATAATTAAGTCCATAGTTGTTTTCCTATTTTTAAACTCGACTACTAGGTTAAGGCATGCCTTAGCGGTCCTCACAGATTCTCCCGCAGGAGTAGACACATTCATATCAAAAGGTAAAATACACACAGGCAAATCAAGGTTCTTTACACAAGTTTCAGAAATAAAAGAGTGTGTAGCACCCGAATCAAATAGTGCAACAATATCATGATGAAGGATTTTGATGTTACCTCTAATGGCATCTGGGGAGTTCATGGTGTCCTGAGTAAGAGCAAACACACGACCAGAGACAGTAGGATGTTGGGAAGGGTTCTTCATATTTGAGCCCTGGTTGTCCCCACAAAACTTTGCAATGTGACCGGGTTTCCCACAAATGTAACAGACCCAGCACTGTCCGAAATGACGACGCCCGCATTTAGTGCACTGTTGAGAGCTCGCTGTACTCGGGGCAGGGGTAGATACTGTTGGGCTCCTCTGTGACCCGTGATAACTACTATGATAGCTCCTCTGTCCTTGGCCCCTTTGAAATGGACCCTTCTGCCTTCCTTGGTTCCATGAGCTACTCGAACCCTGATGGTTTTTCTTCATAATGCCTCCGGTGGGTCGAGGGTAGGTTGGGGGTCTACTATATGAATAACCCCTCTTCTCTCTCTCAACCTCCTTCTTACTGCGAGCTACTACTTGTAGTTTTATGCACATTTCATCATAATCTCGGATATCTAGATGAGCCAATTGTTCCCTCAATTCTGGTCTAGCCTTCTCCAATAAGCGCTTAGCCTTCCATTCGAAATCATCCCTATACTGCAGGTACGTGGAGTATCTAGATAACTCCTGAAACTTAGCAATGAATGTGTCCTCATCGAGGTTCCCTTGCTTAAAGGCATGGAATTCCGCTTCCTTCTCAGACCTTAACTCTGATGGAAAGTAATGCCTGAATAATTTTTCCTTGAATTCCTCCCAGGTGAGTGTAGAATCATCCCTGGGCCCTGCTGTCTCCCACCAATCTCTTGCTCCTTTCACTAGGAGCACTAATGCTACTTGTACTTTTTGATTGCTGGTGCATGTGACTACTCGAAAGATGGATTCGAGTCTCTTCACCCATTCCTCTACCACGGATGGTTTAAGGTTACCATCAAACGTAGGAGGGTTAAACTTCCTAACAGTTTCCCACACATCAGTAATGGTCGGTGGGGCTCTCTGTTCCTCCTGCCTAATTTCTTTCCTTCTAGACTCATGATCTCTCGGAGTGGCAGGATGTGAGGAACTGCCTTCCCCCACATGACTCTCAACATGAGCCCTATCTCCATTTTCAGTTACCTTTTGCCTCTTTAGCTCCGTCAACTCTTGTTCGTATCCTTGAACCTTGTCTGTTAATGTTTTTACAAGCATTCTTAATTCCGCCAAGTCAGGCTCCTCATTTGGCAGTGGCGGTGGCAGGTGCTCATGTTGGAATCCTGAGTTACCACGAGTAACAGGCATTTTCTCTCCCCTCCTAAAGGATACAAGATATAAATAATAAAATTAGCCTAGCTATATAATGGCCATACAATGAGAAGCACCATAACAATGTATATTGCCAACCGACTATATGCAATGCACCACACATAATAAATACATATTAAATTCACACAAATAATAGTTTCAAACAAAAGTTTAAATAAGTGTTACTAAAATATAGGCTTGAAACATGATGCTCTGATACCAATATGTAACACCCTCAAATTTACAAACCATTTTTCGCAAATTATTAATTCAACAACTCATTTTTTTTTCATTGAACCCTTATCATACCCTTATCATGGTAGAAAAATTTCTACCATGATACATCCAAGACAATATACCACAGGTCTTAAAATATCTCAAAAAGCAATTAGAACCATGAGGGACAGACATGATCCTCATGCATGATATTCAAATCAGATCATAAATCAAGAGGGACAGACATAATCCTCTTGATCATATAAATACTTTTAATAAAAAGGATTAGAGTTTACATGCTTCACAAAGAAGATATGTCCTAAGTTGGCACAAGATACATTGTATAATCTAAAATAAGAGGCAACGTAAAAGATGGTGTCTCATACACCATAGTTACACCTCTGGTGCTTTCTCGGCCGGACTCGCTCCTGTAAAAATATTAACCACGGGGAATGAGACTTAAAAGTCCCAGTAACCAAAAATTAATATGTAATGATGCATGCGGATGTAACTAATCATGCGATTGCTAAGTGGGCACACAAAACATTTAACCGAACAATATTTTCAAACAAACCGAACAAGTATTTAATTTGCATGACTGCACCTTATATCCTCCTTTCGCCATGCTCGGACGCCAAATCACCCGGCCAAAGGTGAGTTGGACCAAGCGACACGCCACTCATTGGGTCCAATGAGGGCTTACCACGTGGTAATAATTAACCGAACAGAAATTCCCATTAACACCATACATTAAAATACCCTGACAAGTCATGCATCATTCAAATATCCAAACAGGAATATATCCGAACAATAATATCTCATCATGATAAACAAAAATAAATTTTTAACCCACTTGGCAATAATTTCAAACAAGTATATACAGTATTTATTTTCAATAATTCATAATTTTTCCAAACAACAAAACAACACATAACCATTCACAAACACACTCATCACAACACATTAATAATGGTTACCTTGTGTCTTGAATAACAAGTTCCCCTTCACAACTCCTTTTTCACCACTATCTTTGTCAATATAATCTACATAATTATTTCACAATACTATATATTAATTTTACATTAAAATAAATAACTCTAATTTAAAGAGTTAGAAAGTCTTAGATCTATAATCCATATTAACACTAATTTAAGATTTATGCCTCATTTAACTTCCCAAATTCTTTTCTAAAATTCTCGTACCCTAATAAACTATTTTTTTTATCCTCAAATCACTTCTAGTATCACAATTTCATCCTTCTATATTCTAAAAATTCGTCCAAAAATAAATTAAATTTTAAAATTATCCTGAAGCCTCAAATCACCTTTCTATAACCTCAAAAATACCTATTCATACTTAAATAAATATTTAATAATCATAGGTTTATCCCTACATCTCAGATTCCACATAAATTCAACCATATAGATCTAGATTTTAACTCAAAAATTCTTAAACATGAGTTTCAACCTCAAGAAAATATTCTATAATATTTATTATATCCCTAAGAGTTTTAACCTATATTTTTAATCCATCATATCATCAGATTAACTATCCTATAGAAAAATCCTAATCAAAATATTTACTCTATCCTACAAAATAATCATATCACTAGAAAGCTAATATTATTTAAAAATAACTATAAAATTAATTTTGTAATTAAATAAATTTTTAAATGCTAATCTAAACAGGAAAGTTAGAACATACCTGAAGAAAAAAAAAAATAATCCCCCCTTGCGAGAAAACGCCGAGCAACGTGAGAGGAAGAGAGAAAAATAATATAAAAATGGGATTGTGAGTCCCAAAATTATATTAAAAAAAAACTATAGGTTTGAATTTAATTATTCAAACCTTTGGGCCAAAAGTTGCAATTTCCTCTAAATTGCATCTTAGCCTCTCATGCTTCCTAATGCACACACCCCCTCCTTTTTATACATGAAGGCACCTCTTCTCTTCCCTCATCTAACCAATGTGGGACTTAGAAACAACAACCTTCCACCCCCCCTTTTTTTTGTTCCTTCTACCTTCTCTTTTTTTTAACACACACATAAAAAAAATTATTTATGTATTATATCTTAACTAAATATTGCTTATGTGGTTTTAAATTTAAATTTTTAAATTCATAATTAAATACCTAATCATAATATTATTTCTAAATAACCTCAAATAATATAAATTCCTATTATTATCATTTTTTTTTCTCAAAACTAAATTCCACAATTTCTTTATTATATAAAAATCAGGATGTTACAGTAAGTCACCTTTTTTAGCATGATAGTTCAGCATATAAGAGAAAACATCACTAGTAATTATAAAAAGATAAGGAGAGAGAAGGTCTCCTTGTCTTACACCTCTACCTAGGGTAATATGGGCTACAATTTTACTAGCAATCTGTATATTCAAACTTGGGCATTTAACATAACTCATCACCCAAGAGATCCATTTATCATAAAAGCCAAGTGTTCTCATTACTTCCTCAATAAACTTCCATTCAAGCCTATCAAAAGCTTTGTTCATATCCATTTTAAGGGAAAAATCATATTCTTTACTAGATTTCTTTCTCTTCAAATAGTGGAAGGCTTCACGTAGAAGAAAAATGTTATCCTGAATGAGTCGATTTGGGACAAAAGCTCTTTGTTGATGTGAAATACAACCATCAAGAACAACTTTTAGTCTATTGGCCAGTAATTTAAAGATCACCTTATAGGTAAAATTGCATAAACTGATAGGTTTGAACTGCCCAATAGATTCGGGTCTATCTACTTTGGGAATTAAAATCAGATTAGTGTTATTTAAATTCCCTAAAAAATTATCACCAGACATGAAATTGTTGACCAAAGAAAAGATAGAGTTATATATCTCATCCCAAGTACTTTGATGAAAATGGCCATTAAACCCATCGGGGCCAAGGGCTTTGGTGGAGCCAAGCTAAAACACTGCTTACTTAACTTCTTCAAGAGAAGAAGGAAGAATGAGCCAATTATTCTGCATCTCATTTATATAGGGTTTGACATATGATAACGCCAAAGGGAGGCCAGAGATGGGTCCCTCAGTAAATAATTCACCATAAAATTCAGTGGTAAGAAGAGCAATATCTATTTCAGTTTCAACCTAAGAGCCATCTATTTTCCTCAACTTTATAATCTGATTTCGTTGCCTTCTAACCATGGTGGAAGAGTGAAAAAAATGAGTATTTAGATCACTATTAGTTAGCCAGTTTACACGAGATTATTGCCATCAGTAAGATTCTTCACAATGCCAAAGATGCTCCAACTCTTTTGTACAGAGTTGCACTTGGGTGCGGGAGTTCATAGTAAACTCACCCTCTTTGAGCGTTTTAATTTGTTGCAAATTGCAGCTAATGGCTTTCTTGAAGTTTGGAAAGGCATTATGACTCCAAGAAGATAGAGCAAGACTACACCACCTAGTACAAGAAGTGAACTGATCAACAATGGCTTTAGCATTTGAAGCATCTAAGTACCACGAGCTCCTTACTACTAGCAAGAAACCAAGATGTTGAGCCTAAATAATTTCATATTTAAAATGACTAGGGGTCTTTGAGTCTTTAAAGCAGAGAGAGACAAGCAGGAAGTGATGATCTAAGGAGACAGAATCAATGTGTAGAGTAAGAGCTTTTGGGAATTGGTCTCTAAATGCATTATTTGCTATAGCTCTATCTATACATTCTCGGACTCGCTCTTAGTTTAGTCTCTGATTACACCAAGTGAAACTTGAGCCTTAAGATTCAAGATCCATAAGATCACAATCTGAGGCAAATTTTTGAAAATTTAATACTCTTCAGATTAACCCCATTTTGCCTCTAGACTTTTCAGACAAAGAGATAAAATCATTGAAATCACCGACACAGAGCTAAGGAGTTGAAATGCATGTAGCTAGGCTTGATATTTTCTTCCAAAAGACCGATCTTTCATTTTTAGTAGGGGGCCATAAATGAATGTAACCAAGTTAGGGCAGTCCCAAATAGATGATTTTAAGCAAGTATGAATGAAGTTTTTCGAGAAAGAGAGAACCTCTAAATCAACATCATCCTTCCACCATAGAGCAAGACCATCGGATAAGCCTAATGGATCAATGTACTTACAGAATAGGTAGCCACAATGTCTTTTTATTTACTTCAAATAGAATGCCTGCTTCTTAGTCTCCATAGGAAAGACCACAACTGGCCTATTTTTGGAAAGCACATTCTTGAGATTGCGAACTGCTAAGGGCTTTCCAATTCCTTAACAATTCCAGGCTAGAATATTCATGGCTCTCGGTTGTTTCAGGCCAGCCATCAACACCCTCAGCAGGAGAAGCAAATGTGGAATTTGATTTATTACCATGGAAAACAAAGCACTCTTTTAGGAAGTCAATTTCTTCATGTATTGGCACATTTATCAAAGACAGATCAGTGAAATCAACTGAATTAGAGAGATTTGACTCACTCAAAAATTTATCAAGGGCAATAGGCTTCCTTCTAGTCTTTCAGCCACTCTTTTTACCAGAAGTATGCAACAAAGGTTTAATAATTGAGCCTTGAATTGGAACTTTAACTATATCTTCTTCCAAGAACAACTTGCGACGCTTAAGATGAGTGGGAAAGGAGACTTCGTTTGCTTCGCGTTTTAGAGAAAAACCACCAAACTTTACTAAAACTTCAGAAACAGGGGACAAAGGTGAGTAAGGAATGGTGGCCTTCAAGGGATTAGAAGTCTCAGTAATTGGTGTAGATCTGGCCTTTGAAGCCTTTGGGTCGGTGTTAATGTCAACTGGGCTTACTTCGAATACGGCTGACTTCATTTTGAGCTCAACCTTAATTGGGCTTTTATTTTGCCTAATTTCAAGCCCATTAGAGAAGACAATGGACCTTTGTGGAGACCTTGAAGGTAAATCTCAAAAAAGACAGACTGGAAGGATGTCAGTCATTATGCCACTTTCTATACTTTGCTCAGACTGATGGGCGGCGCTAGACGATTTTGCAGGGGATGGTGTCTTGGTTGGAGGATTACATTTTATAATAGCCGTTTCCACATGCTCTGCTATCTCTGTTGCATCACGCGCCTCCTCTTCTGCTCCACCGTCTTCCTCTCCCCAGTCCTGGTGAATCTTGTGCAAAAGATTTTTTGAGTGTTAGATTGCTTGTATTGTTATCCATGGGCCAAAGCCGTGTTTCTCATTGTCACCTTCAAAACTAGTTTTTGGTTCCATGCATACTCTGTTTTCATGGCCTATTTTACCGCAACCATAGAAAAAATTTTGAAGTCTCTCATGTTTAATGGCAACCCAAACATCCTCTCTATTAGGTCGTGTTGACTAAAAACCTAGAGTCAGAGGGAGACTCGTATCAATCAAAATGCGAGTGCACATGAACTTACGATGGATTTAGGCTTTATGCTCTGGTTTCTCTATCCACAATACAGTTCCAACTTCATTTCCCATACTGCATAAATTTTCATTGCAGAAAATTCCCAAGGGTAGATTGTGAAACTGAACCCAAAATGGGATCAAACTAAAGTTAACATCATCTAAGACCATATAATCATTCCAAATCTGTAGGCTCAAAAGATTGCCGCTGACAGACCATGGTCTTCCCCGGAGCACTCTTTGCCCATGATGATCAGAGTCAAACTTGAAAATAAATGTTTGTTCTAGCATCAATCACATTCACTCCCTCTTTCAGACCCTATCCATTCTGAACCATGTTTAGCGTGGCCGAGCGATTAATCTGTTTTTGGGTTAGGATTCGACCCACAAGTGCACCTCCATCTTCTTTCTTCCATACTAGGTTGAGGCGGCGTTTGGGGGTTGGTGTACTGCTAGTATCTACTTTCTTCTTTTCCCTATCCTCTGGGACCTCCATCACCAAAGACTAAGGAGAGCAAAGAGACACAACCAAAGAGAAATAAAATCACACACACAGAAGGAGATGTGAGAGAGAGAGAGAGAGGAGACAAGAAGGCCCTAAGGCTCACAAAAGTCACCGCTTCTGTATAAGTGGGTGACGATGTGCATCGCCGCAGTAGGCGACGTCAGGCGCAAACTCCCACTGGGAGAGGCAACAAGCTCTACATCAGAGCACTAATCACCAAAAAGATTTTCATATATATTTTCGTATAAAATATTGAATTGATGTCTCAACCCACAAGTCTTCTGTAGTTGTGTTTAAATTGATATTGACTGGCAAAAATGTACTTTCATCTTGCTAGGCTAATACAAACATAAATGTAGTCAAAACATTTAAATTTATGATGGTCTAAATTCACTCATGGGTATTTTAATTATAATAATTCAATTTTATTAATACTTAAACATTGTCAAAATATATTATATTTTTGAATTAAAAACAATCCTCACAATTAAAATATGCCTCACATATATATTGTGTTTTTTTAAAATTTAAAATAGAATACTTTTTAAATATTATATAATAATTTTTTTATAATTTTTTAATTAAATTGAACAGTTATTATTGTACTATAAGATAGTGAACTTAATTCACACACCATATTCCGCACAAATCACGTTTTAAGTTTAGCCGCCGCAGTGATTGATGATTTCGTCCCCGCATACGCTTTCTTGCCTTCAGCGAGGTCGATCCAGTAACGCAAATACTCTTTGATTTATCCATTAATTCATTTATTATTTTATCAAAATCACTATCATTCCCTCATGTGGGCAAGAAATATCCAGCACTGTTTTGCTTAGGACTTGAAATTTCGAACGTAATGCTTTTTATATCTCAATAACATGAAGCCAAATATGATGGGTCATGGGTCATACGCAACTTTATATTGAATGTATCTAAAACAATTAACAACACATCTTTAAAAAAAATAAATAATTACATTGACAGGAAGACTCACCAAGCTTCTATCAATAATTTAAATATTTACATTTTTAATATTCCATCACTTGATTACAGAAATCTTTTGTATGTTGACATGACTTAAAATATTTATTCACACAATTTTTCTTTAGCTTTTATTAAAAAAATAATAATAATGAGAACAACTTTTATTTTATTAGGTGAGATGTAATATATGAATTGCAATTGCACGATACCATTATTGTTTATCAATAACTAAATCTTAAAATATATTATTAACCAAAATGTTTCTTTCAATAATTTCATTGAGTGTTTTTTTTAAATTTTTTTTACCCCTATTCATAGGATTCAAGGCTATAAGTTCTCCCTTTTTCATGGACGTTGAGGAATTTTTGTACAGACTCAGTGGATCACGCCATCCATACTATATTCAATAAAAACATATTATGCTAGATGATTATAAATATAAATTGATATTATCATTGATGATGATAGAGAGAGAAAATATAAAAAATTAAATTTTCAAAAATAAAATTATTAAAAATAATGACACATTAGATTTTATTTAATTAAATTAGTGTAATATGATATATGTTTAATTGGACAGAGCATAGCTAGTGTGTTGTACTGTGTACATACAACAATTTTTCCATTGGCGCCTCCAATGACCTTATTTTTTTTTGTTATACATGTCAAGATCATCACAATTTTAGGCCATTTTTTTTATCAATAGATGGCATCATGACGCACTAACTGTTTCTTAGCTTTTATATGTGATCATTACAAAATTTATCTTTTATATTATTATTTAAGAATAATACAACATCTTATATATTTATATATAAATTTAAAAATATATAATCTAAAACAAATGTATTATTTGTAAGTCATAAACAATACATCTTATTTTTTTAGAATTTTGTGTAATGCGTTAAATCCACAAATAATCTAAATTAAATTAACTAGGTATCTGTTCCATTTGCAATGAACTAGAAAGATCATAATTTAAATTTTGTTAATTATATTTATTTTTTAAATATATAAATCATATTAAAATTTTAAGAAGTTGAAAATAAAACAAAATTTCATAAAATGCAGTCAAATATGATATGAAATATGAAAAAAAAAGTTAAAAAAGTATGTAAAAAATTTATACTACATATTAATATTGAATTGGTTTATGTTTTTAGTCATTTTACATTTTGTTCCAATTGAATTAAAGACTAAATAGCAATATAATTTTTAAATTATAAGTCCAAAAGCATTTGAAATCTTAAACTCATTTTCTTTGCAATGTTACTCTTAACTTTTAAAAACCATGCAATGTAACCCTACTATTAAGAAAGTTTTTGATCATTAGTTAATCAAATAATGACATAAAACTACCTAAAAAATTATAGAAAATGTCATTTTCAGTAATTTTTTAGGCCCTTGTCTATCAGTCTTTTTTTGTAATTTTTTTGGTTCTTTTTCTTTCATTTTATCGGTCAACTACTATCAAAGTTAACTTTTATTAAGTTACATTGCATTATTTTCAAAAATTGAGAGAAAATGTTGAATAAAAAAGTGATTTTAGGGTCCTATACTGTCACGCTCCAAAAATAAAAAGTAACTGACACGAAATGTGAATTATATCAAACATCCTTTAAGTCTTAAATTAAGAAAATGTTCCATTTCTAAATCCTAATTATATTATATTTATATTAAAATTATGACATCTTTGATAGTGTTCTTTATAACAAAAGATTCAAAATATTCTTTTCATTTTAGAAGTTTGGATAGAAGTTCCCATATAAATAGAATATCTCAAAAACTCTACAACACAATAGTTCAAATAAAATATCATAATAATCAAGAGCTCAATTTCTTCCAATTAGTAGACAGAGTATATAACAAAGTAAGGATCATAACTACAGTCTATATGTAGCACCTAATTATATTTTTAAAATAAAATACATAAACTTTATAATCAAATAAAACGGAGATAATTTTCAAATAAATCTTCACCCTACACAATTATAAGCCCCTTAGAGGTTAGCTACATCTAAGGGAGAAATTATATAGTGAATGGATCTGAGACAAAAAAACAACTTTCTAGTGAATAGTGTCTCAATTTTATATTTAAAAAAAGTAAAGGGAGAAATTATCTATAAAACAAATATGAATTTCACAATAATAACAATTATTGTAATAAAAGCACATGTTGTGTAGTTAAAAAAAATATCTTATATAACATGTAAACCAAATAGATACATGGTTGATTAAGGGTAATAGAGAATCAAGTTCAATTTCCATGTTATAAATTTTATCTTAAACAACTGAATTGTAATTTATCAAGAAATTCTTGCACAATCAAGTTAACAGCTTGTTTAGCAAAACCAATTTTAAAACGATAAATTCCAAAATTGCATATTTAGCAAGACTATATTAGAATGATTAATAAATGTAGACACAAAATTTACAAGGGTAAATAACCAATGAAAAAGGACACATTATCCACAAATATAAATAAATAGTCAAGCGCGACTGGAAGCTATGAAATAAGTGCATGCATAAGGCTCACGAAACAAGTGCATGTAGGAAGGCTGGTGAAACAAGTATGAGTATGATGCTCATAAATACCAAGCTAGCTAAGATTTAACAATGGCACACCAAAGACGATACTGCCATTAACAACCAACATTTTGATTTAATCTCACATTTTCAAATCAAACATGCATGGGTATAAAATCAACATATTATCTCTTACATATAAATCAAATATAGCAATTTCTTTCAAATATTCACTAAAAAAAAATTAATCCCAAATCTTTCCATAAAATTCATTTGTAAAGAAAATATTTTCAAGTTCAAAAGTTGATAATAAAATTAAAGTCATAAACCATTAAGCATGACTAAACTAAAAACATTGTTCATCATTTATTTTTGAGGAATCAAAAGGTCTATATAAATAGAGGTGGTATATAAATATTCTCAACCAATATTTTTAAAAAAATAAGTTTGACAACAAATCATTCAGATGCTATTTATTTACTTATCAAGTTTTCAAGCCTCAAAGATTTTGTTTTCCTTTCAACTCTTATCATAATGCTCTTCTTCCACACACCCTATAAGCATATGTTTAAATGAAGCTTCACTTAACTTCTTATAAATTATAAACTTTTTTTCCATTACTAATGCAACCCCAACTAATTGCAGGCACTAAGAATTCCAAACCCCACAGTTCATATCTTAAAATTTTTCAAACATCATCATTTATCACCAATTTACCTCATGTTACTTTGATCATAACTATTATTTAAATGAGATATAATTTTCTCTATAGCCTTGAGTCAAACACATCCTGTGTGTATAATTTCCAACCAATTCAATAAAGTTTTTAATCAATAAGTTCATGCCCAAAAAATTTCCAAACACCCACCACAACTAATTTCATCATATTTCTATCACCCATTTTATCAAACATATTAAATACATTATCAAAATCAAATGATAAACAACACCATAATTATAAATCATCCAACATAAAAACTTTTAAAAATTCAACTAATCACACAATACCTTTAAAATCAGGTTCTTTGTGACGCTCAAGTTTAAATCAACTAAATAACATTTAAATCATTCATGCCTCATCTAATTTAATGGAATATCAGAAAATGTAGTCCCTAGCAAAAATCCTCTTCTGTCAACTTAGATAAATCCTCAAATTTCCTCTTCTTCCAACAATCAACAATCAGTACAAAAGAAAGAAAAGAAAATTCAGGCTTCTCATACCCGAACAGCACCAATGAAAAAGGGGAGGAAAAAGAATTTCAAGTACCGGCCCATTCACCAGAATGACTACAACAGCTCTAGAAGAAGGAAAAGGAGATGAAGCACAAACAAGGAGGATGAAGCAGACGATCCTATCGCAACCAACAATCGCATGGACAAAGATAACAGAGATCGACGACGAGGCAAGGAAGAGAGAAGAAGAGCAAGCTTCACACACTAGCACCTAAATAACACCAACGGAGCAGGGAGAAACTTTTGACATGGAGAAAATCGAAGAGAGAGGAGGAGGAGAAGGAACCGACAGTGAAGTAAAAACAGGGAGGAGGATGGATTGTACCTTGACCAGACTCCTTGTGATGGCGAACTCACGACAACTCAACTCCCACGCCGGCGGTCAACTGGGAATGAAGAAGGAAGGAGAAGAAGACGGAAATAGCAGAGGGTTCGCGACTCAGCTCTTCACTCCGTCTCTAGCATGTTCGATGATCCGAGAAGAGGAAAGAAGAGGGGAGGGAGAGAAAAAAACTCTGATTAGGATGGAGGACATAATTGTAATTTCAGGAGGCTGAAACCAAAAAAGTAAAACTTTTCTTTAATCCATTAGCGCTCAAACACAAGACCTAGCTGGTGACAAATTGGGCCTTAAACTCTACTAGACTAACTTGATAAATTTGTACTAATATATATATGTATGTATGTATGTATGTATGTATGTATGTATGTATGTAATATCTCACCATCAATTTTAATTTTAAATAAATTTCGAGCCATTACATATACGCTCGTGAAATTATAATTTGAAGACTAACCTGCCCTTTAAACTTTGAATTAACAACACATTCAAATCAAGTGCCGGCACGCTTAAGCCGCCGCAGCAACAGTGGATGAGTGCGTAATTGCAGGGACTTGCCTTCGACCAAGTCAATTAAGTAACGCAAATTCTACTTTTTTTATTTAAATAATATTTTGGTTATGATTTTTTTATTTCTCAATTATTAATTAATAGCACCACCATTCTCACATGTGGAGTTGAAATATCTAAAAAAATGAGATGTTTTAGGTAACACTATAAAAAAATTATTAAAATAAAGATAAAAATTAGAGATGATCTAATTATATTTTCTAATAGAAATGAAAATAAAGACTAATTATATTTTTAAAGATGAATTTAATTTAAAAATATTTTAAAATATAGAGAGAGATTTAGAAATGACTTATATATATCTCTAAAAAAAGCCTCGCAAAACTCATCTTGACTTTTATCATTATTAATTAAAATTTAAATTTTTTTAAAAATTAAAATATTAGAGACAAGTTTAGATATGAATAAATTTAATCCTTAAACTAGTTATTTCCAAATTCATCACTAATATTAATTTTATATTTTTTTAATTTAGAGATTGAATTTGATACAGATTTTTTATAAATTTAGAGACAAAAATTTAACCATCTCTTTCTCCCTCTCTATGTTTCTTTAAAATTTCATAATTTTATTTTTATTAATTTAAAAATGAAATTATAGATGATTGAAATAAATATATTAAAGATGTAATTATTCTTGTTTCTCAATACGTCTCTAATTTAAAGTAAAGACAGATTTAGAGACATAATCATATTTTTTAATTTTTAAATTATTAATTGTATTAATACATGTTTGAAGTATATTAGAACGAAAATTAATTTTAAAAGATGTAGAAAAAATTCATCATTACTTGGTGAGCTCCCATTCAATGCAAACAACAAAAACTTGATTTTTGTATTCAAAAACATTTAACTTCAAAATTTAAAGAGTGTTTAAAAATATTTTGCACGTTATTTAAATCTTTTTTTTCTTCTTTTCCTCTTTCTCTATATTTAACCATTCTCATTTTTTAAATAACTATAAATAATATTTATACTAATAAAATTAATTATTTTAGTACAAAATATCTTTTTTTTTCTAATTGTGTGTGTATATACATATATGAATATTGTTCATTTTCAGTATAAGAAAAGAAAATAAATTTTAAAGTATATAAGAAAATAATTATTTTATTGATACATAGCATAACTTAAAATTATATAAATAAAATAATATTTAATTTATGATAAATAGAATAAAGTATTAATATATTTATAGCATATTTATAAGATTTTAAATTTTAAATTTTTTCCATATTAAATAAATTCGATAAAAAATAATTTTTATATACAAAAACTTATATAAATATATTTAAATTAAATATTTCATTTCAATATTTTGTATTTTAAAATTTATTAGTACTCATTAAAAAATTAAAAATTGTTCAAAATGAAAAAATTTTTATGGTCAAAATTAAATTTTTTAAAATAATATAAAAAGTGTACATAAAATTTATTTGTAAGAAAAGAATGAGAAACATTTAACTATTTTGGAAGAAGACAAAAATTAATTCATTTATTATTAATTTTGCAGAATAATATTAAGAAGGTAAAAGTAAAATATTTAATTTAAATAAATTATATAATTAATTATTTTTATTTAAAAATATATTTTTATATTAAAAATTTGTTTCATTTTAATTTTATTTTCTAAAAAAAATAATATTTTATTAAAAATATAATATAAATAGTCATATAAATAATTCTATTATATTAAAATTAAAATTAAAATATAATACATGTATATCTTTTTAACAATATATTATTTTTTATGTGTGTGTAGTTAAGCAACCTATATTTAATTTTACATATAATAATTGCAATTATATTTTAATTCAACTGATAACAAAAGATGATCCAAGATTTGGAAGATGAGAAGTTAAGGGATCAAATCTTAACTTTGCATATTTTATAATAAATATGTGATGTAGCATGTGGTGGTAGCTGACATGGCATGACCTACACATGGGGAGGTGATTTGGTATGTGCAAATGCACAAGTGGCTAGCGAGTTATTAAGTAACGTGGCATCAGCTGATTCATACATGACAAGCGATGTGGCACTGACATGGTAGCGGAGACTTGAAGAATTTAGTTTTCATTTTGTTAAGATGCATTTAAAGATTATTTTATTCCGTCTCTATCATTTTATATGATTTTTAAAATATTTTATGCCAACAAATTTTTCATAAAATTTAAAAATGACATTTTTTATTCAGAGATAGAATAAGTCATTCTCTATCAGCAATAGCTTAAAAAATTTGTCTTTGATTATTGAGCGACCCTCCTTTTTGAGACATCGCAATATTCGTCTCTAAATCTGTCTCTACTTATTTAGAGTTGAATTTTTTACTAGTTGGAGATGGATTATTGAGCTTTTCAAAGCAACATTTTTTTTTGTAGTGTAAGACTTATATACTTAACTTTATATATTTAATATATTTTTTCTAATTAGGTCAAAACATGTGTATTTTAATATATTAATAATATCATTAATAATTTTTTATAGAATATATAATCTATAAAAGATATATATATATATTTTAATTCAATTAAAAATAAATATATTAAATATATAAGAATAAGTATATTAATTCTTTCCCTATTCTAAAAGAGGGATCAAATAATGTCAAACCAAAAAAGCAACGAGTTTCATAAAAAGGGATCTGATGTCAAACCGAAAGGCGAAAAGGCAAGAGTTTTAGTTTTTATAGGATAATCAGTTAAATGAGAAGTTAAATCAATACTGTAATAATTAAATAAAAATAATATTTAAGAATATAACATATATATATATATATATATATAAATTCACATTATGCCTAATTGTCAAAAGAATAACATAAGATGACCATAATTTAAATTGCAAGTCATAATTTTATAATTTATCAAATATAGGTGTATTTTAGTTAAATTAGATATGAGTAGGTTTAAAAATATTTACATTTATATTATAATTGTTAACATTTTTTTTTAAAAATAATCCCAAATCAAATTATATTATTATATACATGTGAAGGGTGTAAAAATAAAGTTAGTTTGTTATAGGATTCAATTTTTAGATTTTTGTGGTTTTCTAAAGTTTTTTAAGCCTTGTTTTTTGTTTCAGGTTTTGTCCCACCTGATTTACTATAAATCATTTTGGGTTATTAATTGCTTAACTCAATAGTAGCTCAGCTGTGGCCCAACTTAGCTCAACTATGAAAATTGTGTTTTGATCCAAACTGAATTGTTAATGAATTTAGTTAACAATCCAACCAGTCTGATTTGGTTCTTGAAATAGCAGCAGAGAGGAATCATTAACAATTTTTATTACACTACTAGACTTCGATTATTTGCTTAACATGATAAATTATAAGATGCATGTTACATGATATCAATTATGAATGTATTGTAATTTTCTGTATATTTTATATATAATATAAAAATCATAAAATTGTTGCATTATGTTTAAAATATGAATAGTACAAGTACACATCATATTAGGCTTGCAACAAAGGCCTACAATCTCACTTTATATTTTATATTGATAATGATATTGATAATAAGGCCTGATTCTCCCGTTACTTTAATTATTAGGCTTCTCACTTTGCTATTTATATTTTGTAAGCCACAAATGTATGTTCATATTTGTATTTGCGTTTTCCCCCGCTTTTTTTTTTTTTTGGGAGTTTGTCATGATCACGTAATATTTGTAATCCACTACATCTTGATCTTAACTTCTTGTTCAGTCAATTTAGAAATTTCCACAATAGAAATATGTTTCGGCCCAAGTAATCACACTAAATTGTATAAGCTGTTAGTAATATATAAACAATTAATATATAAAATTTTATTATGTTAGAATTGTTTTTAGTTATAATAAATAAACATATGAAGAAAATATTTTAGATTGGGTTGTAGTTCTTCTTCTTCTTATTATTATTCAACAGCTAATGTGCAACGCGTGCGATGCACAGGGTGAGAGACTATTGGGCGTGATTAGCAATAATGCTATATTAAATAATTAGCTTATAGATCAAAGTGAATTTTATAAGTTATTGCATGATATATAAGTAAAAAGACATGCATTTTTTGCATAATAAAAGAGAATTACATTGCAGTCCCACACAAAAAAATTAATTACTGTAAGGTTTATTGACAACTAAACTAAACTGTATTAACCACACAATCAGTTATTAATATAATTTAATTTACTTATCAATTAACCTTGCAATAATTAATTTTCTTGTGTAGGACCTAATTATAATTCTCCCTAAGAATAATGACATTTCTTCTTATTTTGAAGTGATTGAATTATATTTTAAATGCATTTATTTTGATTCCAAATTAGATTTGAATGATCCACATTATATTAGAGGTGATTAGCACCAATTGAATAATTTTATAGAATTATGAAAGTTAAATAGAAGTAAGTAACGTGATAAGAAAAAAAAATATAAGAGATTTTAGATGAGAAAATACGTGGCTAAAATAACTTTGTTTTGCCATGTAAAATAAAAAATATATCCAAAATCAAAGAGATGGTTCACCATACATGTGAGTTTTCATAAAAAAGAATGGATAAAGTGAGAAGTTTTGAAGAGAGAAGTAAGTGATGCATAGTGTCAAGATTTGTAGAAGTGAATAATTAAAAACTTCAAATTAAAGTTGGATAGTAACAACATAATTACATAAAGCAGATAACATTATAGCTCTAAATGCTAAACAAAAAATAAAATAAAATTCAGCATAAAAAACTATTGTCCATCCTCAATCATCACACTCCATCTTGATTTTCTTTTTAAAGAAAATCTCTTAACTTCAGTTGTCGGCTCCTCTTTTTCTACTTTATTTGAAGACCCATCTTCAATCATATCAATGGAAGTGAGACTTGATGAAGTTATTTTCTTCTTTAAAAGACATCTATTAGCTTTAGGAGTTGGATCATCTTTTTCTAATTCATTTGAGGATCTAACTTTAGCCATACCAATGGGAGTAAGACTTGCTAAAGTTATTTTCTTTTCCAAAGGACATCTATTAGCTTTAGGTGCTGGCTTATCTTCTACTTCATTTGAAGATCCAGCTTTGACCACATTAATAGGAGCACGATTTGATAAGGTTCCACATTCAAAATCTTTCACTGACAACTCTAGCTCTTGCAAATAAAATGCCACTACATAATATCAATAAAATGAATATTAGTGAACATAACAAAGAACTCATGAATTTGCATGTATTAAAAAAGACCAATTCCTCTTCAAAAGCCACATCTTTGGTAGGGTATCCTAGCTTTTTCAATTCTTGAAGATATAATTTAATGATATCCTCATTATTAGTCATCCCAATTACCACACACCCATAAGCTGATCCATTAAGAAAGTCCTCTGATAATTCTCACCAGTAACCTTATAAGAAAAGGTAATGTGAGTAATCTATTATAATTGAACACACAGCTCAAAGAAGAAATATAACGACATCAAAAAGAAGTTTCAAAGCACAATAACATGACTCACATTTTCAACTTTATTTACAAGATCTTTAGCTAAGATTTTCAAAAGTTCAAAAACTTCACGATCAAATATCACTAAATCAACTGACCCAGAAGAATCTAAGACATGACAAGGTAAATGGTATCTTGAAAAAATACAGGCAAAGTAATGCTAAATCAAAATTACATACATTTACATCAATATATGAAATGAAAATCTAATATATGCTACACATATATCAAGGAATCTCATGAAAATTCTTTTTCTGGCATTTATCACAGAAAAAAGAGTCTCCATCAGGAAAGCTTCCTTAGCATAAGTGATGCATCCATTATAATACAATCCACATTCTAGGTCCACACTAGCTATAGTAGCCAATATTACAACTTCAGCATCCTAGAATCATATATTTAAATAAAAAAAATGTTGTAACAATTTTTATCTAATTAGAAGACTAATAAATGATGTTCAATTTACAATGAGACCATGTCAAAGGTTATCTATATTTCTTCTATCTTCACACTTCAAAATGTTGTCCTGGTTTTTTTAAGATTGTCTTGTTAGACAAATGGGAGGAAAATTCGTCACCCACATCAATGTTCACACCTTGCAACCTACATGTGTCTAAAAATATATTATTAATTTTTAGAGACCTACATGATAAGAAATAAAAAAAAATGAACTCATTTTCATGAGTGAGAATAAAGAAATAAATATTCTTTTGAATTGATACAAATAGTGAAATAAAATTGAAATAAATGGATGTGAAAAGAAACATATGCAAACATTGAAAACAGAGAGAATGACATACTCATATGTAGTCCTTTTTTCGTGCACGACCCACAATAAAGAAGGGAAGCTAGTGGGTTGGAATGAAGGAATGAAGAATTGAAATGGTAGCAATTTTTGACAAATAAGTACATTTTTAATATTAATATATTAATATTAATTATGATATATTAATATTAATTAATATTGATATATCACAATATTTTTTAAGTCAAAAATATATTTAATATTCATAAATTGTTATATGTAATTGATAAAGCATATACCAATTCATCTTGAAAAATTATATCAATGGTAGAATCATCATCTTGTATCTTAGTAGCAATCACAGACCATAGTTGAACTATTCAAACTTTGATTTTCCATTATTTATGGGTACTATCAATATCTCGCATAACATGAAAGGTTGCCATATAAGACATCAGAGTATTGAATGTAACAATAGAAGGCCAACATAGAAATAAGATTGCTTGTTTGTGTGAAATATATCAGCTGCAAAAAGCTAAACTCATGATAACCTCTCATGTCTTGGGTTCGTTGGAGATAACTGTAATAGGTAGGTTGTGAGAGATAACTTGAATTGAGGGGGGTAACCATATTAGGGGGAGGTGTGGGAGGAAACTGGCAGTCACATGGCATACGTTTAAATGACTAATTTTAAAAATATATATTATCTAATAATTGAAGTAAAATTTAGATGGCATAACTGTAGTTTAAACATATTTTATTTAAATGTGCTAAATTTAATATTTAAATAGTTATTATATTCTATAAATTTGTTAATCATTATATCTTTTTCAAAAATAAAATATTAATTAAATATAATATATGATCTAATTAGATTGTTAGTCATATACCAAGAACCAGCTTGGAAGTAAGTGGAACAAAAGGAGCATTTGCCTCTCTTATTAACCATGTTGAGCAAATAATCAAACAAGGTTGTACTATCCTCCTCATTTTCATTTTTCTTCCTTTCATGTCTATCTTTTATACATGTAGCATCATGTAAATCACATTATACTTGAAATAATTCAAAAATAGGTCAAGTACAGACTTTAGAAAGTTAACAAAGCATACATGAACTCTGCAATATCAACCTTGACAACTTATCACGTATGTCAAATTCACATTGCAATTCATTATAACTCTTGTCTCCCATAACTTGTTCAAACTTTTGAAAGAATTGGTTTATATCCAATTTAGAACTTGTACAACTCTTTACACATGAATTTATACTTTCATTAATCTGAGTGCTTCTCATACCAAGTGTCCTTAAGCCTTTTATATAACATGCTGCCCATTTCTCTTTTATTTCATACATGGACATCAACCATGTGTTTTTTCCCATGTTGTGTCTTAATAATAATTTTTTGCTATGCATCCTCAAACTCTGTCTCATCCCAACAATGATACATACAATAATTAAAATTACTCAAGATACGAGATTCATCATTTTTCAAGTTTTTAAGGTGCTTCATTACATTCCTTGAAATATGCCATGCGCACAAGGCTTGCGGTACTTTTGGCATCACTTCTTGTAATGCTTGTGCCATTGCAGAGGCATGCTCAGTAAAAATAGTGAGTGGCTTCACATTCTTATGTGCATGCAAAAAAGTCTCAAAGAACCACTTGAAACTTTCAATAGTCTCACCATACAACAATGCAGCTCCAAATATCACCCCTCCTTTATAATGGTTTATGTTAGAGAAAATAGCAAGAGGTATACAATCATGATTTGTACAATAAGTTGTATCAAGTGAAACAACTTTTTCAAAGTAAGCATAGTCAATTAGCATGCGTGCATCAGCCTAGAAGATTTTGTAACTTGCATCTCCAAGTCCATTTAATGAGCATGAAAAGAGGATATATTTTTCTACCATTTATTTTTCAAAGTAGTGAAAGATAAATCTAGCTTCATCATGCAACATGGCTTGTCTCCTCCTCGAATTAAGATAATTCTTTGCATCAACTCTTGTAAATCCCAAGTTGGTTCAACCTCTTGCATATTCACTCATCAAATTAAGTGCTAATTTTTGAGTAATCCTAGCATGGAAAAGAGGATATAGTTTTCTACCATTTATGCTTGTGTGGTGTTATTTCATGATATGATCGATGCACATGAACAGCTTCAGGAGGCTGAAGGTCATGATTGTGATCTAGAAAAACTTCACTGATTTTGTACTTCCCATTTACTTGTTCAACTCTCATTCTAGCTTTGCAGCTTGTTCTTGCGTTTGGTCTAGAATTCTATATGTTCTTGTCTCGTTTGTCTAGTTTTCACACCCCTTCTTTTCAACAAACAAATAAGTAGTATGAATATGAGCCATCTTTCTACTCTTGTTAAATTTCTCTTTTCAAACACCAAAACCTGTTCTCCAACCATAATTTATATCCAGTGTATAAGCCTATGACAAGTAAATGGTTATAAATAAAACAAATATAGCTCCATAAAATAACTTCCAGCACATGTGTGTGTGTGTGTGTGTAATAAGGAAGAAGAAGAAGCAACATATATATAAAATTGTATCTATATAAACTCATCAAAAATAAAAGAAGCAACCATCGATAATAAACGGTTCTGGAAAAATGAAAATAAATATGTTGGCCTTTTCATTTTATAAATCCAAATACAAATTCTTCTAATGATAAGAAGCACCCAACTTGCGGAAATACAATACCGGTCATTTCCCTTCTTTCTTATTGATGAAAATAGTAAGTTTTCACCAACCAATGTATGATTTCGGCAAAATCCCTTTTCCTTCTATGAGAATTTCTTCCAAACTCCAGCAACAGACTTTTTTTGAGGAAAAACATGAATTTCAGCAGGAGAGTGAAAAACAAAATAAAATGATAATGAAAGGCTGGGATTATTTGGTGAATTGATGGTCCAAATTTTGTTTCATAATTGATGCGGTGCGTTTTTTGGTCGGAGGAGGCACGGAGGAGGCTTAAGTCAGAGGAAAGAATCTAACCCCATTTGCAATCGCTCCCCCATAATGTGTTGTCTATGTATACATTTATATACTAAAGGTATCTCGGCCCACTAACGTATGTTTCGGCAATCGTCACGGCTCACGAATGAGTAATTACTTTTATGAAATAAAATAATAATAAAGAAATATATTTTGAGTAATCATCACCGTCTCACCAATGGATGTGTTTTTAGCGTCATCCTTTCTTCACAAATGAATGTCCTTACTTTATTTTTCATTAGATTTGCAACTTCTCAACAAATGAAAGGATTTCGCTTCGCCTCATCTCCATTACTTGCTTCAATTTGACATTCTTCCAATTACAAAATAGTTACGAGAATCACTCTATCATTAACGCAAATTTGTGGCTTTCAGCTAGATAGATTTTTCTCAATCAACTTTAAAAATCATTTCAGGTCATAATTAACACTTGATTTTCATTTTTTAGTTTATCTTTTTTAAGGGCTTTTTATGTGTATGTCATATTTCATGGACCTTAGCTTGACCCTTTAATAAAAGAAGAGTAATCATCAGTGTTCCCTTTTACGTTTGTTTGGTTGGAAGTGGGAGAAGGATTTGAAAAAATTTAATGAATTTTCCTTCCTTTATTTCGTTAAAAAGAATAAACAGTGGTATCTCACTACTAAAAAAGGTTTTATTAAAGCCCCTTATATAATAATTATTACAGAAACTATTATATAGAAGAAGTAGGATTGAGTGCAGGAGAATATATAATGGTTATTTATACTAACCATTAAATAATCTCTAGGAATATATAATGGTTATTGGGAAAAATGTTAAAATATCTTATTTTTTTTTTTTTTAACTTTTTTTTCTTAAGTCTATATAACGATTGTTTTGAAACAGCCGTTAAATAGACTATTATTTTATAATTTTTTAAACCTAAATATATGTATGTTTTTTAATAATTTACATTATATTATACACATTATATATTTAAACTTG
>NW_026556530.1:0-34718 GCF_029017545.1 Prosopis cineraria
ATAAGCTTTATCATGGTTGCAGACTCTTATTCGTGCCTTACCAATACTTGCCACGAGCTTGGTCGAGGTTACCCACCACCTTCCACACAACATCTTGTGGATGCTCATAGTTACCACAAGCTTTATTTGGTTCTAGCTCTTGCCCGAGCTCCCGAGGGCCTTGCTAACACGTGCCACAAGCGTTAACAAAGTTGTCACACTTGTTCGTGCCTTGCTTAACACTTGCCACTGGCTTGCTTACGTTGCCCACCACTTGCCACAGTGACATCTTGTGGATGCTCACCCTTGCGAAAAGCTTATTAGCTTCTACTCTTGCCATGAGCGTCTGAGGGCCTTGCCAACACATTCCATAATCATTACCATGGTTGCCAACTCTTGTTTGTGCTCACCAACACTTGCCACGGGCTTGTATGAGGTTGCCACCACTTGCCATAGGGCATCTTGTAGATGCTAAAAATTACCATGAGCTTGCATTTGATTCCAACGCTTGCCCGAGCTCTCCATGTCTTGCCAACAACAGCCACAAGCATTACCGAGGTTTTCAACTCTTGGTGGTGCCTTCCAATGCTGCCATAGGCTTGCTTTAGGTTGCCATCACCTACCATAGAACATTTTGTGGATGCTCAAACTTGCCATGAGCTTGCATTTAGTTCAAGCAATTAGCACAAGCTCCCGAGAGGGCTTTGCCAACATGTGTCACAAGCATTACTAAGATTGCAAAGACTTGTTCATGCATTGCCAACACTTGCCACTAGCTTACTTGATGTTGCACACCTGCCATAGGACATTCTTATGGATGTTCAAACTGCCACATGTTTTGCATTAGATTCTAGCATTTGCCATGAGGTTCTCTAAGGGCCTTGCCAACACGTGCCATAAGCATTTCAGGGTTTCTAACTCTTATTCATGCATTACCAATACCTACCTCTGGCTTGCTAGATTTCCCTCCAGCTACCATAGGACATCTTGTGGATGCTCAATACTTGCTAAGGCTTGCATTAGCTTCTAACACTAGCTACGAGCTTCTGATGGCCTTGCCACATGTGTGCCACAAGCGTTACCAAGGTTGCCAACTCTTGTTGGTGCCTTGCCAACACTTGTCACAAAGGCTTACTTGGAGTTGCCACCACCTACCACATGACATCTTATAGATGCTCATACTTGCCATAAGCTTGCATTATATATTTCAGGACATGCCACGAGCCTCTGAGGTGCTTTCCAATACTTGCCACTAGTATTAGCATAGTTGGCACCACGATGTCTTGCCAACACTTATCACAAGGCTTGCTTGAGGTTTCCACCACCACCTACCTACAACATCTTGTTATAAGAGGTTGGAATGAGGCAACTAAGAAAGACCATTTTCTCTTCCATTTATTCATCAAATGTTAGAAAGATTAGGGGGAAGTCTCATATTACTTCTTGATGGATTAGTGGTTATTTTAAATTTGCATTGATCCGATTGATCACCATAAACCACTTTCACTTGCCTATTTGGTACCTTTACATATAGAATAATGCCTTTTGGATTGTTTAATGCTCCAAGCACCTTCTAAAGATGCATGTTTGTATTTTTAGTGATTTTATTGAAAATTGCATGGAAATTGTTCATGGATGATTTCACAATTCATCAGGAGTCTTATCTTCTTACTTAGAAATCTGATCGCTAGATGTGTGGAGAAGAACTGGTTTTAAACTTTGAGAAGTGCCATTTTATGGTTGAGCAAGGGATCGTCTTGGGCCACTTAGTTTCAAGCCGTGGCATTTAGGTGGATATGGCCAAAATTAAGTGATTTCATCTCTTTCCTATCCAACTAATGTCAAGGAATTGAGATCTTTTCTTGGCATGTTGGTTATTTTTTACAAAAAATTATTAAATATTTTTCAAATATTGCATATTCCTTACTCAATTACTTTCAAAAGATGTCAAATTTGAGTTCTCTCCAAGTTAGAAAGATGCATTTGATACTTTGAAAGCTAAGCTTGTTTTCCCCTCCTATTTTGAGGAGTCCTAATTAGTTGATTTCATTGACATTTCACACGTGATTGCCTCTAATTTGTGTTAGGGCTAATGTCAGGACAAAGGGAAACAAGCTACTTATGTCATTGCATATGCATCTAGGACTTTAGACAAAGCAAAATACAATTGCACACAACTGAAAAAGAATTGTATGCATTAGTGTTTGCTCTTGACTTTTAGATCTTACTTGTTTGCTTTCCAAGGTTGTTTGTTTTATAGATAAATGTGGCCTTAAAGTACCTTTTAAAGAAGAAGGACACCAAGCCATGTTGCTTAGATGGATCTTCTACTTTAAGAGTTCAATTTGGAGATCATTGATAGGAGTGGAGTAACAAATTATAGTAGCGGATCACTTAAGTTATTTGCCTTATGACTCCATTATGGTGAATCCTCTTTTGATTTCCCTTCTGATGAGTTTTAGGAATGAGTTCTTATGTGCTATTTCTTCCCATGATGTTGTTTTGATATTCTAATTTGTAATTTGTTGGTGCGTAAATGTATTTCCAAATGGGATTACTAGACATGCTAGGGAGAAGCTTGCTAGGGAAAGTAGATACTAGTTGGGATTCACCTACTCTTTCGAGATTATGTAGTGATGGTGTCATTAGGATATGTATCCCTAATGTTGTGATTGATGATGTGTCACACTTATACATGTGGTGGTCATTTTAGGGTTAGGAGGACCGGTCAACAGCTCTTGGACTGTGGTTTATATTGGCCATCTCTTTTTAAAGATGCACATCAATTTTGCAAAGCATGTCATGCATGTCAACATTTTGGGAGTTTGGGAAAGAGACATGAAATGCCACAAGTAACCCATTATATTTGGTGAGATCTTTGATGTTTGGGGTAATGGATTTCATGGGTCCTGTTCCCTCTTCTAATGGTTGTGAATATATATATTGCTCTGTGTGATTTTGTTTCTAGGTAGGTCGAGGCTATCCTCACTAGGAAAAATGATGCTAAAGTTGTGGCAAAGTTTCTCTTATCCCTTATCACATGTTTTATAGGTTTTGGCATCCCAAAAGCAATCATCATAGACTAAGGGACACACTTTTCAACAAGACTATCTCCTTTTTGCTTCAAAAATATGGTGTTCTACATAATGTGGCAACCCTATATCATTCTCAAACAAATTGGTTGGCTGAGTGTTCAACGAGGAGATCAAGTCTATCCTCCAAAAGATTGTGAGATTGAATGGGATGGATTGGACCTCAACTTTGAGGAGGCTCTTTGGGCATACAAACTACCTTCAAGACACCCATTGGGAATGTCTCCATTTAGGTTGGTTTTGGTAAGTAATGTCACCATCCTGATGGAGATTGAGCACAAAGCCTATTGGACTGTGAAGGCTTGTGCATTTAGTGAGGAAGGTGTAGCTACCTTTAGGAAGCTCCAACTTCAAGAATTAAGTTGAGATTGAAAGCATATAGAGCTCTAAATTGTATAAGGAAAGAGCTAAATTCATTTATTATAAAGTATTTTTGAGGAAGCATTTTCAAGTGGGAGATAAAGTGCTAAAGTTGAAGACGAGGTTCAAGCTCATTGGTGGCAAACTTCAATCTAAATGGGAGGGCCCTTACATTATAAAGGAATTTTTGACTATGGCACTCTCACCCTCAAAGATCCTCAAAGTGGCTTCATATTCAAAGCAAATGGCCACTTGTGCAAGAAGTTTCATGAGGGTAAAGCTTCCACATTGCTTGATGAAATGAGATTCAAAGATCCTCCATGAGTCTTCAAAGGTTGTATCTTTCCTTCCTATTTCTTTTTGATTGATTTTGTTGATTCACAAAGCACACAAGTAGAGCACTAATTGGGATGTACTTGCTGTCACATATTCACACATGTGGGTACACCATTCTTTGCTTGTGTTTGTATTTGTGAACATTATTTTAAGTTCAAGTGTGGGGGGAGATGTAACCTGATTCATTAGTTTTGAAAAAACATAAAAAAATTGAAAATTTCTTTCTTTTGTTTTCTAGGTTAGTTTTTGTTGCTTCTTTATTCCCTTGTTTCTCTTTGCTGTTTGGTTTGGATTTTCAAAAAAGATGACCATTTGTCCACATTTTCACATGCTGTATAGATTTGATTTAATTCTTTTCATTATGTGTTTTGCATGCATTAGGGACAATGCATGGTTTAAGTATGGGGAAAGTGTGTTTTTGAAAAAAAAAAAAACTTTTGTTTTATGAGCAATTTTGAGTTTTGATGATGATTTAGGTTTTGCATTTGAGTTTGAACTCTTGAGATTTTGCTATTGATTAAGAGAGGCAAGAAACCATTTGGTCGTGTGTAATTGATTAAGAGAGGTAAGAATAAACCATATGGAAGAGGTTTCAACCATTGAGAGTTCCATGTTCCTTGGTTTTGTTAATCCTCTAGAACTTATTTTCTCCCTTACTTGAGGCTACATTTGTGCATTGGTTGTAGGAAAAATGATTATGGCCATCATTAAAGTGCCCAAGACCTTTTGTTTTGTCATGGATAGATTGCATGCATTTTTATTTGGTATGTTTCAATGTGCATTGATTTTTAATTAAACTAGTAGATAAACATCTAATGGCATCTATTTCATTTTTTATGATTAGGAACATCTCTTGAATTGTACCCAAGTATTGGAAGCTATGCTTAAAAAAAAAAAGAGGAAGAAAAAAAATGAAATTCAGAAGAAACATTAAGAGAAAAACAAAACAAAGAAAGAAGTGAAAGAAAAGAAAGAAGAAAAAGATTGTAGAAAGAAAAAAAGTATATTTGAGGAAAAGAGATCCAAAGTGTGATAAAGAAAAGCAAAAGAAAGAATTTGAATAAGCAAGCTTCCTTAGGTTTGTTATTTGATTCACTTATTCCTACTTATAAATTCACATCTCATCTCTATTATCTTTATCATCTCATCTCATTCTTGGCCATTTATTTATTCCATCCATGATCCTTATTATGTTATCTATTTGGTTTAGTTTTGAATGGTCTTGTATACTGAGCATATTTACATTATGGCCAAGAAGAGTTTCTTGAGCTAAACCCTACCCTTTCAGATGCAAATCTAAGTTTACCTTTTACTGAGCACATTACATCCCTTTGAAAGTCCATATGATTCTTGAGAACCTTTGCATCTTAGTAGTGGAGAGATAGAGGGTTTACAAGTATATGGTAGGATAACTTGCTAAGGAACATGAGTGATATTTGCACCCTTGTACCCGAGTGCTTGAGTGAAACACTAATCCGGTGAGGTTTCTCTTTAAGATTACATTCTTGCAAATGGTTTACTTGTCATGTATTAAGGTTTTCTCTAAATATTACAACATTGATTTGGTTCTTATGATAGTGCATTCACTTTGAGATTTGGATTTACTCTTGTTACCTTGTATTGTTGTGTTGTTTTTGTTTTCTAGGTGTTAGAGAGCTTTACCCGGAGAGAAAAATCCAAGTATGGGGGAATTGATCTACTATATATTTTACATGTTATATATACTTGGTTTTTGGCACAAAATAGTACATATTAGGGTTTATTTTCTGATTTTTAGTTGTGTTTCGCATATTGACTTCATAAACCCTAATAATGCTATTTGGTAGTTACTTTGAGAAAATGCCTTAGTTTTGTGTCTTTTGTTTTTAGATTTTTCAAGAAGCAAATTTAGAGCTAAGAGGCTAAGTCAAGTCAATCTTATTTGAAAAATCAAGTATAAATGGAGAAGGGCTGGTTGGATGTAACATCCTAAATTTCTTAATCTTAGGTTTAGAGGTTAATTGAGAGTGCAGTGGAAATTAGTATGGGATTAAAAATTCAAATGATTAATTAGTATTTTGACTTGTTTATGTGTTGTATGAATAGATATAGGTGATAGGAGTACGTTTTGAGTTGAAGCAAGTGTGCATGGTGAGAATAAATCTCACTGTGCCACGCGCCATGGCTTGTGTTGCATGTGCCGTGGCACATGGACCAAAATTTTCCTTCATAAATCATGAAATTTTAGAAATTTTAGAGGAGAAAATTTTATAAACATATGAGATAAAGAGAGGAGAAGGGCTAAGAAGCTAAGTTAAGTCATTTTGGAGCAACGAAAGGTGATTCAGATCGGTAACTTATAAAGTAAGCTGCGTATAACTCTTACCTTCCATTCTATACAAATTTCTCTAAAAATGAGTTATAAGAAAATTGAATCGGTGAAATTTGAGGGGTTTGATTCTTTCCCAATAGTAATAAAAAAATTCTCAAAAGTTAAATTAGAGCTTTGTGACTAGTTTAGAGCTAAACGGTAGAGCTTTGAACCCGTAGGCTCAATTTTAGCCTTTAAAGAGAGAAAGTTAGGGCAAAAATCTGACTTGAGTAAAATAAGACCGATTGAGGTGATGTAAAGTAGTAATTGGGTAGTCATGGTCTTAGATGGATAAATGAAAAAGAGTTTATAGATGAATATAGCTCTAGGTGGTAAAATGAGTTTTTTAGTCAAAATGGACAAAATGACTAAAATGTGCCAAATGTGTTCAGATTGGCATATTGGATACGTGAATAGAGAAAAGAAGCTTGAGAAAAGCTTGTGTGATAGTTAAAATTTATGGGTAACCTTTCTAGTAACAGAAGGGTTGAGGTAACCGAATAACTTCCTTTATTTGATTGTTTATTGTAACTAATTGTTAGTATGCTATGTAGTGCATAAAATAATTTGAAACTAAGCATGTTTTATAAAATTGAGTGATTGTTATGTGTGAAATGGATTTTGATTGAAATAAGCATGGAAATGTGTGTTTTGAGATGAAAAATATTATATGTTATGTGTAAGAAAGTGTTAAATGATAAATGGGAACCTTAAATGGTTTGAGAAAGCATGATTGTAGGGGTGGGAGTTCACCTGAATGTGGGAGATGATAAAGACCATGTGGCGAGGTTTCTTTATTACCCTTTTAAGGTGCAGTGTTGGAAATAATTCTCCTTAATACCTTGAAAGGTGCAGTATTAGAGAAGATCTTCTTAGTGCCTATTAAGTTATGGTGTTAGAGGTGAGAGACTACTTAATGTCCTTGTGATATGGTGTTGGAGTCAACGATGCCCTATTGTATGTATTAGGGGAAACCATAGTCTGTATTGTGTGTTAAAGCATCTTTGGCCAAGTGATTCTAATACTGTAGGTGAGCTCAAGACTAATGAGAGTGTACATTGGTCTGAGATAAGCTTATGGTTTTATGTTGGGGTGATTTGGAGGTTCAATTGGTATAGATCATGCTAGTATGTTATGTGATATGATGAAATATCTTGAGATAACATGGAATCATTTGTGATATGATGAAAAGTAGAGAATGAAATGAGATATGTGATATAAATGCTATTTTATGATATTTCAATGATATACTATGTTTACTTTCATATTGTTGCATGTGATAGTCAATAGTAGTAAGTTATTCTGTTACTAAGATTTTTATCTCATCCTTATGGTTACATGTTTACAAGATCGGAAAGTGATCAGGGTAAAGGAAGAGAGTTTGGACTAGCTTAAGTTGAGAAGCCGTGTACTCTAAGGTTGTGTAATGAACTGAATTAAGACTATATATGTATGAGTGTATATGAGTTGCCATAGGGTTTCATATATGTATTGAATTGAGTTTCTCTAAAATCAAGCCCGATTATGTGTATATGTGTTGTTTAAGACAAAGGGGCTTTGATTTGACTATGTTTGTGTTGAAATGGTTGTTTGTGTTGGTGAATCTTAAGCCAAGGGCAAATTATGATAAAATGTGTAATTTGGGTGCTAAGATTGTATTGTGAATATGATTGCATATGTATGAGTTAAGAAATAGCCAAGTGGGCTAAGTTATGCCAAAAAATGGCATAGTATGTTAAGTTAGTGAATTGTGAAAATTGGCCGCATAAGGGTCAAATTTCAATATATGAGTATGATTGTGATTAAATGTAGTTAATTAGGTGTATTAGATCCTTTTGGATGTGGTTCAAGGCCTAGTGTGGTTCAATGAGAGAAAGGGATTTGATTTGAGCGCATGAGTACCCAAAATTTTTAGAAAGTGACTTTTTGCTCTCGGGTGTCTAAATTTTGATTGGACCATTAGATCATGTCCAAACCTATCTCATTAGTTAGTATACAGGCTAAGCTTCATGTGGGCGCTTGAATTACTCTGATCAGATGTCCTATGTGAAAACGATGCATGCCGAAAGTTTATCATTTTGCTGTCAAAATGACAGTAGAAAAATAGATAGGTGCGCTACAATGCATGGTGCACAACATAGAAAGGTTGAGCATGTGGCTCTGTGCCACATGCCGCAGCACACAGACCGCCCGTCACGGCGCATATACCATTTCTCAGTTTTATTTTTATGTTAAAATGCATGCAATTAAGATAGGAATGCTGGTGGGTTATGTCCACTATGTAATTGAGGGGTGTATAATTTACGTTCGCTATGTTTTTCTCTAATTGTTTTGAGAAATGATCAATTTTATAAAATAAGTCTTCGATTGAAGCTTTTAAAATGAAATTTGATTAGTGGTGATTGAGGCGAGTAGTAGTAACACCGTAGTCTTCTTCTATATTGAGTGGATATAGGAGGAGGTTATATTAGGTGTCCAATTTCAAAATTAATCAAGAGTGATGTGGCATTATATTTTCATCAAGGAAGAAAGTATAAATGGCACCTAATTACAAAATTTGTGAGGAATAATTAAGTCTAAACCTAAGGGCATTGAAAGCATGGGAGACACATCATCATAGGCCAAGTGGAGTATGGGAGGCATGATTCAAGCTAAATTTAAGAGGGAAATAAGGTGGTGGCTGAAGTATGGCTTGCATTAAGTCACATGGTCCATGCATTGGTTCACATTACTCATGCTCTCCATTTCCAACTCATTAGCCGCCACTTGCATGCAATTTTTTAGTTTTAATATTTAATTTTAATTTATTTTATCTAGCTGGAATAATTGATTCAAATCTTAGCCTTGGAATCATCACCATTGGATCAGAATTAGTTACACATACTTAAGCCAATTTTTCAGATTGAGGCCTCATTCACACTTTCCATTCTCTCTCTTGGTTTGAATTCTCTCATTTCTAACTTCATATTCATGCCATCTTCCTCAAGTTTAGGGAGTTCCAGATTTGGTCCTTCTCCATTCCAGCTCCAAGCTCGTGTTCTAGCTTTAATTCTTCACCAATTCCAGTATCCTCCATTCTAGTCCAGCTCATGTTCATCCACATCTTCATCATTATAGATTTGGTTCTTCTCCATTCCAACTCCAAGCTCGTGTTTTGCTTTCAATTCTTTACCAATTCTAGCATCCTCTATTCCAATCCAGCTCGTGTTCATCCACATCTTCATCATTCTAGATTTGTGTTTTCATTTCCTTCCTCATTTTCTTGCATTTTCATTCATGTTCTTCCTCTATCCAGACGTGTTTCTCATCTCTTCTCATTGAGTTTTCTAGTTCATCTTCCACTCTTCATCATTTTCCATCAATTTTGTTTATGATCCTTCCATTTCCAGCCTTGGATTTTGTCTAGTACTCTCCTCATTTTCTAGATTCAAGATGCTTTCTCGAGTTCAAAGTCTGATTCATTTGAAGAAGAAGAACATGAAAGGCTGATTCTCTATTGAGCTTCAAGGAAGATGAACTTGTCATTTGAGAATTTCATATTTTCTTCTCTCATTTGTAATTTCAATTCTACAATTTCTTCTATTTCTTTTAGTGGTTCAAAATTCTGATTCAATTAGATTATGATTTTGAATCCACAAACTTGCATTAGATTCCAATACTAGCTACGAGCTTCCGCGAGCCTTGCCAACACTTGCCACAAGCATTACCATGGTTGCCACCGCTTGTTCTTGCCTTGCCAACACTTGCCACAGGCTTACTTGAGGTTGCCACAACTTGCCACAGGACATCTCTTGAATGCTCACACTTGCCAGAAGCTTGCATTAGATTTCAGAACTTGCCACGAGCTTTGGAGGTGCTTGTGAACACTTGCCACTAATATTATCATGGTTGCCAATACTTATTCATGCCTTTCCAACACATGCCATAGGCTATCTAAGGTTGCCACCACCTACCATAGGGACATCTTGTGGATGCTTACACTTGCCATAAGCTTGTATTAGCTTTTAACACTAGCCACAAGCTTCCGAGGCCCTTGCCAACACTTGCCAAGAGTGTTACTAAGGTTGCCAACAATTATCACAGGCTTGCTTGAGGTTGCCAACACCTGCCACAAGAACGTGTTGTGGATGCTCACACTTGCCACCAGCTTACATTAGATTCCAGTACTTGTCATGAGCTTCTGAAGACCTTACCAACACTTTTTAAGAGCATTGCCAAGGTTGCCATAGACTTTTTCATAGCTTGCCAACACTTTTCCATGGGCTTGCTCAAGGTTGCCACCACCTGCCACAGGAGATCCCTTGGATGCTCACACTTGCCACAAGCTTGAATTTAGTTCCACCATGTGCCAAGAGCTTTTGAGGGACTTTGCCAGCAGGTGCCACAAGCATTACCAAGGTTGCCACTACTTGTTCTTGCCTTGCCAACACATGCCATGAGCTCACTTCAGGTTGCCACCACCTGCCACAGGACATCTTATGCATGTTGACACTTGCTAGAAGAATGCATTTGCTTTTTGCAATTGCCACAAGCTTCTGAGGCCCTTGCTAAGAGCATTACTAAGGTTGCCACTACTTGTTCATCGCTTTCCAACACTTGTCATGGGCTTGCTTGAGGTTGCCACCACCTACTAGAGGGACATCTTATGGATGCTCACACTTGATACAAGTTTGCATTTACTTCCAGCACTTGTCAAGAGCTTTTGAGGGCTTTGCCAACAAGTGCCACAAGCATTACCAAGGTTCCTATTACTTGTTCTTGCCATTTGCCAACACTTTCCATGAGCTTGCTCAAGGTTGCTACCACTTGTCACAGGATATCTTATGGGTGCTTACACTTGTCATAAGCTTGTATTAGAATCTACAACTAGCCACAACCTTTTGAGGGCCTTGCCAATACTTGCCACAACAGTTACTATGGTTGCCACCACTTATTCCTGCTTTGCCAACACTTGCCACGGGCTTGTGTAAGGTTCCTACCACTTGCCACTGGACATATTGTGGATTCTCACCCTTGCCACAAGCTTGCATTTGGTTCCAGCCCTTGCCAAGAGCTTCCGAGGGCCTTACCAATAGGTGCCACAAGCATTACCAAGGTTGCCACTACTTTTTCCTGCCATGCCAACACTTGCCATGGGCTTGCTCAAGATTGCCACCACCTGCCACAAGAAGTCTTGTAGATGCTAACACTTGTCACAAGCTTGCATTAGAATCTAGAACTAGCTAGAGCTTTTGAAGGCCTTGCCAATACTTGCCACAACCGTTACCATGGTTGCCACCATGTTCCTGCCTTGCCAATACTTGCCATGGGCTTGCTCAAGGTTGCCACCACTTGCCACAAGACATCTTATGGATTCTCACACTTGCCACAAGTATGTATTTGGTTCTAACACAAGCCACGAGCTTCCGAGGGCCTTGCCAATAAGTGCCACAAGCATTACTAAGGTTGCCAGTACTTGTTCTTTGCCTTGCCAACACTTGCCACGAGCTTGCTTAAGGTTGCCACAACCTACCAAAAAACTCCTTATAAATTCTCACACTGTGACAAGCTTGAATTTAGTTCCAGCACATGCCAAGAGCTTCTGAGGACCTTGCCAACACTTTGCAAGAGCATTGCCAAGGTTGCCAAAGATTTGTTTATGGCTTGGCAACAGTTGCCACAAGCTTGCCTGAGATTGCCACTGCTTGCCATAGGATATCCCTTGGACTCTCACACCTACCACAAGCTTGAATTTGGTTCCACCATATGCCAAGAGCTTCTAAGGGCCTTACCAACAGGTGCCACAAGCATTACCAAGGTTGCCACTACTGGTTCCTGTCTTGCCAACACTTGGCACGAGCTTGTTTGAGGTCACCGCCACTTGTCACAGGACATCTTGTGGATGCTGACAATTGACACAAGCTTGCATTTGCTTTTAGTAATTGCCACCAGCATCCGGGCCCTTGCCAAGAGCGTTACCAAGGTTGCCACCACTTGTTAGTTGCTTGCCAACACATGCCATAAGCTTACTTGAGGTTGCCACCACTTGCCAGAGGCACATATTGTGGATGCTCACACTTTGCCACAAGTTTGCATTTGGTCCCAACACTTGTTAAGAGCTTCTGAGGGCTTTTTCTAGCAGGTGCCACAAGCATTGCCAAGGTTCCCACTACTTATTCCTGCCATGCCAACACTTGCCATGGGCATGCACGAGGTTGCCACCACCTATCACAAGACATCTTGTGGATGCTTACAGTTGTCACAATGTTGCATTAGAATCTAGAACTAGCCACGAGCTTCCAAGGGCCTTGCCAATACTTGCCACAACTGTTACCATGGTTGCCACCACTTGTTCCTGCCTTGCCAACACTTGTCATGGGCTTGTGCGAGGTAGCCTCTACTTGCCACAGGACATCTTATGGATTCTCACACTTGCCACAAGCTTGTATTTAGTTCCAGCCTTTGGCAAGAGCTTCCGAGGGCCTTGCCAACAAGTGCCACAAATATTACCAAGGTTGCCACTACTTGTTCCTGCCATGCCAACACTTGCTATGAGCTTGCTTGAGGTTGCCACCAACTACCACAGGACATCTTGTGGATGCTGACACTTGTCACAAGCTTGCATTATAATCTAGAACTAGCCAGAACTTTTGAGGGCCTTACTAATACTTGCACAATTGTTACCGTGGTTGCCACCATTTGTTCCTGCCTCGCCAACACTTGCGACGGCCTTGCTTGAGGTTGCTACCACCTGCCATAGGATATCTTGTGGATTCTCACACTTGCCACAAGCATGCATTTGGTTCTTGCACAAGTCAAGAGCTTTCGAGGGCCATGCCAATAGGTGCCACAAGTGTTACTAAGGTTGCCACCACTTGTTCCTGCCTTGCCAACACTTGCCACGAGCTTGCTCGAGGTTGCTACAACTTGCCACAAGACTTGTTGTGGATTCTCACACTTGTGAAAAGCTTGAATTTAGTTCAAGCACATGTCAAGAGCTTCTAAGGGCCTTGCCAACACTTGGCAAGAGCATTATGAAAGTTGTCATAGACTATTTTGTGGCTTGCCAACACTGACCACGGGATTGCTCGAGGTTGCCACCACCTACTACAAGAAATTGCTTGGATGCTCACACCTGCCACAAGCTTGAATTTGGTTCCACCATGTGCCAAGAGCTTCTGAGGGCCTTGCCAACAGGTGCCACAAGCATTACCAAGGTTGCCACTACTTTTTCTTGCCATGCCAACACCTTCTATGGGCTTGCTCGAGGTTGTCACCACCTACCACAGGACATCTTATAGGTGCTGACATTGTCACAAGCTTGCATTAGAATCCAAAACTAGCCAAAGCTTCCGAGGGCCTTGCCAACACTTGCCACAACTGTTACCATGGTTGCCACCATCTGTTCCTGCCTCGCCAACACATGCCATGGGCTTCCTTGAGGTTGCCACCACCTACCGCAGGACATCTTGTAGATTCTCATACTTGCCACAAGCATGCATTTCATTACAGCACAAGCCAAGAGCTTTTGAGGACCTTTCTAATAGGTGCTACAAGCATTACTAAGGTTGCCACCACTTGTTCCTGCCTTACCAACACTTCCACGAGCTTGCTCGAGGTTGCCACAACCTGTCACAAGACTTGTTATGGATTCTCATACTTGTGACAAGCTTGAATTTGGTTCCAACACATGCTAAGAGCTTCTGAGGGCCTTGCCAACACTTGGCAAGAGCATTACCAAGGTTGCCATAGATTTATTTATGGCTTGCTCAAGGTTGCCACCACCTACGACAGGACTTCCCTTAGATGCTCACACTTGTCACAAGCTTAAATTTAGTTCCACCACAAGCTTGGATGCTCACACCTATCACAAGCTTGAATTTAGTTCCACCACGTGCCAAAAGCATTCGAGGGCCTTGTTAATAGGTGCCACAAGCATTACCAAAGTTGCCACTACTAGTTCCTACCTTGCCAACACTTGGCACGGGCTTGCTTGAAGTTGCGACCAGCTACCACAGGGACATCTTATGGATGCTCACACTTACCACAAGCTTGCATTAGAATCCAGAACTAGCCATGAGCTTCTGAGGGCCTTCCTAACACTTGTCACAACCATTACCATGGTCTCCACCACGTGTTCCTAACTTGCCAACACTTGCCACGAGCTTGATTGAGGTTGCCACCACCTACCATGGGACATCTTGTGGATTCTCACACTTGCCACAAGCTTGCATTTAGTTCCAGCACTTGCCAAGAGCTTTCAAAGGCTTGCCAATAGGTGCCACAAGCGTTACCAAGGTTGCCACTACTTGTTCTTACCTTACCAACACTTACCACGAGCTTGAATTTCCTTCCAACTCATTCCAAGATAAAACGATCAAGGAACTATTAATGTTTAGTCATGACGAACGGCCAAAATCTGAAATCCAAAATTTAAGCTTTTCTTTGAAAAATCCTAAATAAATGCCTAAAAGAGGAAAAAAATTCTAAGAAAATTCATGGGATTACTTTAAAGATAATGTGGGACTATGGAATAGATAGAAACCATTTACGAGTCCCTTAGCTCTAAAAAGTATTTCTTGAGTAAGGTGGAAATATGAGTAAATAAAATGATATTTCTATTTCACCATTATCTAGAGGGTGACGATAATAAAAGAGCTCATTTTAGAAAGAGAAAAAGATGAGGAATATGCTAGGACACTGGTTAAAATAGTTGAGATGGTTAAGACACTGGAAGAAGAGGAAAGGGAGTTATTTCAATAGAATTTATACTGATAAAGAATGGAAGCTTCTATGAAATTCAATAGACAAGAGAGTGCCACTTGTCAAGCCACCAATGGAGAGGATTTTGACTTCTTGGACATTGAAGTGACTATTTTCATTTGAATTTTTTTAAATATGAAAAAGTGATCAACAAGAGAGTGCCACTTGTCAAGACACCAATGGATAGAATTTTGACTTCTTGGACATTGAAGTAACTATTTTCATTTGGATTTTTCTAAATATGGAAAAGTAGTCAAGAAGGCTTGGGGAGTTGACACCTAAGCTCATGTAATTTCCTAGATCTTGGGTGGTAAATAGATAACACATGGCCTATAAATGGAACATCATCCCCTCTCACTAGTGCAATTTTAGCATCCATAGGGAACCTCTTGCAATTTGGTTTCTTGAAGTTCCAAGGAAGAGGAAGGGAATCTTTTAGGTGCACTGAAGCTTGGAGTGAGGTAGCAAGTTTTAATTAACTTTGATGTTATTGTGCATTATTGTTAGCATGAGAGTTGCCATTGATGTGTGATGCTATATGTTGCCTTGGTTATGCATGTTAGAGCTTATTGCTATGAGTTTTGCCTTGGCTATGCATATATTAAAGCTCCTTGCAATGAAGTTTACCTTGGCTATGCATGTTAGAGTGGCTTAAAGTATGTTATATAATAGCTGACAATAATAGTTTAAAGTTGAATGCTTAATGATGCTCGTAACATAACTGTTAATTGCCTCTTGCTATTGAGATTTCTATGAAATCTCACTCTATTTAAAATGCAAACTCTTTTAGGGGTTGAACCATCTGAAAAAAGGGAGAATTGATTCAAGGCTTAAATTGTATTAATGTTTCCCTTTTGATCATTTTCGTATTGTAATGTAATGCTGGACAGTTGTAATGCTGTGAAGGCAGTGTCCTTCAAATAAACTTTTGATGTAGCTATGAAACGATTTTAAATCTGGAATTTTTCATGATTATAGTACACATAATAAGCTTTAATTCCATAGGTAAAAAGTTTCAATTGGCTATCTGTATGATTTATGGCAGATTTCCAAAGTTAAGGTTGTAAATCTGTAAAACAGTTTTTGAACCATTGGCACTGTAACTCTTACGTACAGTCTCGAGATTTTCATGAAATAATGTGTTATTTAAAGTATTTTTTTCTATAAAGTATACTTAAATATCTTTCTATAGGCTTTGCAACCACTCAATTTTGATTTTTCTACATTTAGTTATGAATTTTCAAAGTTTGTCAAAAATTCTGGATTTACCAAATGAACAGCAACCGCCAATTCAAGTTTTCAGATTTCATTTCTTGGTTTCTAAGCTACCATTTAAGGTCTTAATGATTATAAAATAGAGATTAATAAGGTTTAGAGTTAAAGTATGATAGCCACCTGCCACAAGGATGGCTTGTGGATGCTCACACTTGCCACAAGCTTGCATTAGAATCCAGAACTAGCCACGAGCTTCCAAGGGCCTTGCCAACACTTGTCACAACCATTATCATGATTGCCATCACATGTTCATGTGTTGCCAACACTTGCCATGGCTTGCTCGAGGTTGCCACCACCTGCCATAGGACATCTTGTGGATTCTCACACTTGCCACAAGCTTGCATTTGGTTGCAGCACTTGCCAAGAGCTTCCGAAGGCCTTGCCAATAGGTGCCACAAGCATTACCAAGGTTGCCACTACATGTTCTTGCCTTGCCATGCTTACCATTGGCATGCTCGGGGTTGTCACCACCTACCAGGACATCCCTTGGATACTCACACTTGGTGCAAACTTGAATTTCCTTCCAGTATGTGCCAAGAGCTTCTGAAGGCCTTGCCAATAGGTGCCACAAGCATTACTAAGGTTGCCATACTTATTCCTAACTTGCTAACACTTGCCATAAGCTTGCTCGAGGTTGTCACCACCTGTCATAAGAGATCTTGTGGATTCTCACACTTGCCACAGGCTTACTTGAGGTTGTCACCACCTGCAACAGGACATCTTGTGGATTCTCACACTTGCCATGAGCTTGCATTTGGTGTTAGCACTTGCCAAGAGCTTTCGAGGGCCTTTCCAACACTTGCCATAACCATTACTAAGGTTGCCACCACTTGTTCCTGCCTTGCCAACACTTGCCATGGCCTTGCTTGAGGTTGCCACCGCCTGCCATAGGACATCTTGTAGATGCTCACACTTGCCACCAGCTTGCATTAGATTCCAACCCTTGTCATGAGCTTCTGAGGCTGTTTCCAACACTTGCCAAGAGCGTTACCAAGGTTGCCATAAACAAGTTCGTGGCTTGCCAATACTTGCCATGGGCTTGCTCAAGGTTGGCACGAGTTGCCGTAAAGACGTCTTGTGGATGCTCATACTTGTCTAAGCTTGAACTAGAATCCAAAACTAGCCATGCATTTCTGAGGGCCTTGCCAATAGTTGCCACAACCGTTACCATGGTTGCCACCGCTTATTCTTGCCTTGCCAACACTTGCCATGGGCTTGCTTGAGATTGCCACCACCTGCCACAAGGCATCTTGTGGATTCTCACACTTGCTATAAACTTGCATTTTGGTTCCAGCACTTGCCAAGAGCTTTCAAGGGCCATGCCAACACTTTCCACAAGTGTTACCAAGGTTGCCACTACTTGTTTATAGCTTGCCAACACTTGCCACGGGCGTACTCTAGGTTGCCACTATCTACCATAAGACATCTTGTGGATACTCACACTTACCACTAGCTTGTATTAGATTTCACCCCTTGTCATGAGTTTCCAAGGCCTTTGCCAACACTTGCCAAGAGCGTTACCAAGGTTGCCATAAACAAGTTCGTGGGTTGCCAATAATTGCTACCGGCTTGCTCGAGGTTGCCACCACTTGCTACAGGGGCATCTTGTGGATGGTCACACATGCCACAAACTTGAATTAGAGTCCAGAACTTGCCATAAGCTTTTAAGGGCCTTACCAACACTTGCTACAACTGTTGCCATGGTTGCCACCACTTGTTTTTGCCTTGTCATACTTGCCACGAGCTTGCTCGAGGTTGCTATCACCTGCCATAGGACATCTTGTGGATTCTCACACTTGTCATGAGCTTATTTAGTTCCAGCACTTGTCAAGAGGTTCCGAGGGCCTTGCCAACACTTCCTACAAGCATCACCAAGGTTGCCATGACTTGTTTTTGGCTTGCCAACACCTGCCATGAGCTTGCTCGAGGTTGCCACCACCTGCTATAGGACATCTTATGGATTCTCACACTTGCCACCAGCTTGCATTAGATTCTAGCCCTTATCACGAGCTTCAGAAGCCCTTACCAACACTTGCTAAGAGTGTTACCAAGGTTTCCATAAACTTGTTCTTGGCTTGCCAACACTAGCCACGAGCTTACTTAGGGTTGCTACCACTTGCCACAAAGACATCTTGTGGATGCTCATTCTTGCCACAAGCTTTCATTGGTTCTATCACTTGCTAAGAGGCCTTGCTAACATTTGCCACTAGTGTTACCATGGTAGCCTCAACTTATTATGGCTTGCCAACACTTGCCATAGGCTTGCTCGATGTTGCCACCACCAACGACAGGACATCTTATAGATTCTCACACTTACCACAAGCTTGCATTGGTTCCAGCACATGCCAAGAGCTTCCGAGTGCCTTGCCAATAGGTGCCACAAGCGTTACTAAGGTTGCCACTACTTTTTCTTGCCTTGCCAACTGATCTATCTCATATTTTACATGTTAAAACACTTGGTTTTTGGCATCAAATTGTGCATAATATGGTTTAATTCCTGATTTTGAGTTGTCATTTCTAGATTGACTTTATGAACTATAGTAGTGCTAGTTGATGATTATTTTGATACTTTCATATCCTAATTTGAAATCTTGGGCATTAATTCTCTTCTCTTCCTTTTTATTTCCTTTTGTTTAGAATTTATTTAGTCTTGTGTTTTTATTTTCAGATTTTGTGAGGGCAATTTTGGAATCAAGGATCAAAGGCTAGTCTACATGCTTGGAGAATTCAAGAGATAGAAAATAAATAAAGATGAAGAATTTAAGGGCTGTTGGGCGCAAATTCCAAAATTATTTGAGGGACGATGTAGCACCATTATTCAGATTTAATTGGGGAGAATTAATTAAATAAATAAAATCAAAGGAGCATGGGAAGCATTGAGGGACACATCATCAAGGGAAGAAGAGGCATGGGAGGTGTGACATGATTAGATCTAATGGGAGGACATGTGGCAGCTGATTGGGAGCCTAAGGAGGAGTAACATTTCCCACACATGTTCACATGTCCCTTGCCACATTTTTCACCTCATTTTTATTCCCATTTTAGCTTATTTTCGTCCATTTTTCTAGCTCATTTCAGATCTGGACCTTCCTTGTTTTTATCACCATCCACTTTGGTTTTATCACCACTCACATTTTCCACACATACATAAGCTGAATTTTCAGATGAAAGCCTCATAATTCAGATCCCACTCTCTCACTTCAGCCATATTCTCTCTCAATTTTCGTTCATATTCACACTCCAATTTTCCAGATTCAGTTCTCTCATCTTCTTGTCCAGATCATGCCATCTTCTCATCCTCTCACTATCCAGATCATTTCTTCACCTTTTTCCTTCATTCACATTGAATTCTTCCTCATTCTCCTCCAATTTTCATCCATTTTCTTCTTCTCCTCCAGATTTCATCCAGCACACATTTATCTCCAGATTTCATCTTCATCTTCATACATTCATGGAGGCTTCTCAAGGTCTGATTCAAGTAAAGAGGAAGAGCATGAGAGGCTGATCATTTAGAGCTCCAAGAAAGATGACTTGACATTAAGAGATTTCGAGATTTGTAATTGTTGTGTTTATTTCTTGATTTCATGTTCTTATTTTGATTCTTTGAGGATTCGATTCTGAACCTATGTTTACTTAAGGAATTTGTGATTCTAGTTCAGATTTGATGAGAATATGAATGTTGAATTTAGATTTTTATGCTATTTTCAGTTCTAGAATTTATGATTTACCTTGATGTTCTAGGGTTATTTCATAAGTTCTTGCTGATTCTCATTCAAGTTCTTATGTAGACTTGAGTTAGATTCATATTGGTTATATGAATTTGACTTAAGCTATTTTTTTCCACTAGTTTTGGTCTGAAACTTGTGTAGATCAAGGTTGAATATAGTGTTAATTTCTAAGTTCACTTGACCTAGATTCATTAGTGTTCATTGAGTCTAATGGTGCACCACACTTAGAGGTTCCTAAGCATCTCATTTTAGGTTAATCAAGAAGGTTTATGATGTTATAATTCTGGAAATCAATGATTAATGTTAGGAAATCTGACTTGGGCTCACCATAATCATCATTCATTTCATTCTAACTAAAACAGAATTTTACAAATATTTATTGTTATATATAGAGTTAGTTTAGTCACTTGAAAATTTAAATTAATTTCTGGCATTTGAACAATGATTTGTATGCTTTGCTCTCTAGGAAAATGACCTAGAATACTCACTTCTAAAGGGTTTATCACCAACACTTGCCACGGGCTTGTTCGAGATTGTTACCACCTGCAACAGGACATCTTGTAGATTCTCACACTTGCCACCAGCTTGTATTTGGTTCCAACACATGGCAAGAGCTTCCGAGGACTTGCCAACACATGCCACATGAGTTACCAAGGTTGCCAATACTAGTTCGTGCCTTGCCAACACTTGTCACGGGCTTGGTTGAGGTTGCCACCACCTAGTACATGACATCTTGTGGATACTGACACTTGCTAAAAGCTTGCATTTACTTCCCACAATTGCCATGAGCTTCTGAGACCCTTGCCAACACTTTCCAAGAGCGTTATTGATCTACTTCATATTTTTGTTGTGTTTCATATATTGACTTCGTAGACCCTAATAATGCTATTTGGTAGTTACTTTGATACTTGAAAATTCTGAATTAGATTTTTAGGCTTAAATTCTCTTTTCCTTCCTTTTTAATTATCTTCATAGAATTTATTTAGTTTTGTGCCTTTTATTTTTAGAACTTTCAACAAGTGAATTTGGAGCTAAGAGGCTAAGTCAAGTCAACCTTATTTGAGAAATCAAGTGTAAATGGAGAAGGGCTGATTGGGCATCCACTTCTAGAATTAATCAAGGGTGATTGGTGTTATATGTTCAGCAAGGAAAAGGAGAATAATGACGCCTAATTGCAGATTATGAGGGAATTGATTAAGTTTAGACCTAAGGGCATTGGAAGCATGGGAGACATCATCATAGGCTAAATGGAGCATGGGAGGCGTGATTCAAGCTGAATCTAAGAGGGAAATTAGGTGGCAACTGAAGCATGGCTTGCATTGAGTCACATGGTCCATGCATTGGTTCACATTGCTCATGCTCTCTATTTCCAGCTCATTAGGCTCTACTTTCATGCAATTTTCCAGATTTAATATTTAATTTTAATTCATTTTATCCAGCTGGAATAACTGATTCAGATCTTGGCCTTGGAATCGTCACCATTGGATCAGAATTAATTACACATACTGAAACTAATTTTTCAAATTGAGACCTCATTCTACACTGGCCATTCTCTCTCTTGTTCTAAATTCTCTCATCTCTGGCTTCAACATTCACGCCATTCCTCGAGTTTAGGGAGTTCTATATCTGGTTCTTCTCCATTCCAACTCCAAGTTCATGTTTCCAGAATCAATTCCTCATCAATTTTGTCTTCTTCCAACCTCTGTCTAGACTTGTTCATCATGTGTTCATCCTCAGTTCCGTCATTCCAGATTTGTGCCTTCATTTTCTTCATCATTTTCTTGCATTTTCATTCATGTCCTCTCTTTGTCCAGACGTGTTTCTCATCTCTTCTCTTTGATTCTTCCACTTTGTGTCATTCTCTTCCTCATTCTCCATCAATTTCATTATTCATCCTTCCACTTCTAACATCATATTTTCGTCCATTCCAACTATAAATTTCCAAATTTAAGATGCTTTCTCAAGTTCAAAGTCTGATTCATTTGAAGAAGAAGAAGAACATGAGAGGCTGATTTTTCATTGAGCTTTAAGGAAGATGAACTTGTGATTTTAGTATTTCAGAATTGCCTTCCTTATTGGTAATTTCAATTCTACAATTTCTTCTATTTTTCTCAAGGTTTCAAAATTATTATTTAGTTGGATCATGATTTTAATTCCAATTACATGTTTAGATTTAAGTTGTGGATGTTGGATTGAGATTTGATTTTGTATTTCAGTTCTAGAATGTATGAATTCAGTTGAGTGTTCTTAAATATGTTCATATGTTCTTGTTTAGATTTTTTCATATTTCAAGCTAGATCTATATGTATTTATAGGAATCTGATTTGAGAGGTTTTTCTGCCACTTAATTTAGTCTGAAATGAGTGGCTATGAATAAGACTGAATCACATTATTAATATCAATTTACTTGGCTTAGATTCATAGTAATTATTGAATGCAATGTTTCACAGCACTTTAAAGGTTTTAGAGTGTTCTTTATTAAGCTAATCGTCATTACATGTGTGGTTGCAATTCTAGAATTCAAGGATTATCATAAGGGATTCTAACTTGAGCTTATCATCTCATTCATTCATATCAACACATTTAAATCAGAAATTACAAACATTTAATTCTTGCATTCTAGACATAGCTGAATCATATCACCATTCCTTTAATTTATAGGCAATTGAACCATAATTTGTGTGCATTCTTGGGAGATGACCTATAATGCTCATAACTATATTCTAGTTTTATTTGATGGCCTAAAGTGACTTAGGGTTTTATCAATTGGCACTATTGCTGAGGAGCAACTAGCCACACTAATTGTGGTTTCAATTGCTATTTTAATTTATTTTACATTTTGGCTTAATTTTGGAATTTGTGTTGTGGTGGCTAGCACATGTAATTGAGCATTTGATCTCTTTGTTGATCCTGTTTGCTATTAGATTTAGCCATTAAGTCATTGATTTTGGATGTGAGTTCTAAATCTGTCAATGTTAGCTCATGTGCCAGCAAGCTGTGAGAATTTTCTCTACCTAAAAATTTTGCATGAAATTTAGACAGGTATAATTTTTGCTAGACATATCATTTTGAGCTGATTCTTATTTCATTGTGTTCTTGGTTATCTTAGAAACATTTTTCTGTTGAACACAATTACTAATTTGGCCATTAAGTTGGTTGAATTTCTGCTTGACTGAAACAAGGTTCATTGGGATTTCCAGTGCTATAGACCCTAATTTAAAAAATACTGGGAAGAATTAACTGTGAACATTTGCTTTAAATTTGGATTGTATAACCTTTTGTGTGTTGAAAGTTTTAGGTAAAAATTTTAGCTCAATTTGATTTAGGACTAGAGAGTTGTGCACTGAACAAGCACCAAAGGTCTATTGTTGATTCCTAGTGACACTCCAGGCAGAAAGGGCTGACTTTGGATGAGCATATCTCTTTCCCTGCTTGGAAATTTTGTTTAGGAAAATTCATGCATTTAATTCAGTATTTTATATTAAACTTTTTAGTTTTGAGGTTTTGCTAATTTTGTCTTTTTCACTTTCGAAAAAAATTTACAAAAATACTGCTTTAATGTGTTTCAATTCTGCCAATTTCAGAATTTTGCCTATTTTTATATTTTTTATTTTTCTTTGGTCCAGTGCTATTTCTTTGGTGTTTTGAGCTTTATATATCTTGCATGACTTACAAAGAATTTGGTGAAAATTATATTGAATTTAGAGATCAATACTTAGAGTTCTTAGCATCTTCTTCTCTTCTAAACACCATAGTTGATAATTCTATAATCTTGGACAGTATGGCTGATCGATTGCATGTTAATGAGCATGAAATACCTACTAGGAGGAGTAGTAGAGAGATGGTAGCAGCCACTAACATATTTAGAGCTAGTGGTTTGTTTTTGAATTTACAAGAACAAAATGAGTATGAAATCAAACCTTCATTGATTAATGCTTTGCCAAAATTCCATGGCCTTACAGGTGAGGATCCTAATAGGCATCTTCAAATACTTGAGAGTGTTTGTTCAACCATGAAGCCTCCTACAACAAACTTGGAGAATTTGATGCTCAAACTTGTAGAATTTGATACTCTTAAGGATAAAGCAATCACATATACTCTTGCCACAAGGACAATCAATTCTTGGGTAGAGATGCGAAATTGCTTTCTTGAGAATTATTTTCCAAAAACCAAGTATTCTCAACTAAGGAAGTAAATCATGGGGATTCAATAACTGCCTAAGAATCTCTTTATGAGCATTAGAGGAGATTTCTTCAGTTGCTTGCAAAGTGTCCATACCTAAGTGTGGGTAAGGAGTTCCTCATTCATTATTTCTATGTGGGGTTGCAAATCCATGATGGAGAGACCATAGATGCTACTGCAAATGGCTCTCTATTAGATCTTCCATCGAATGATGCATGAGCCTTGTTGGAAAAGCTTGCAAATAATAACCAACAATATAGCTCAAAAGATGCAAGGGTCATTCACTAAGTTGACCAATCATCTATTGCTAATTCTCAATTGGAGGATATCTACTCTCAATTGGATTTTCTCAAGATGTTTATCTCCAATCCTCCGCAAGCTCAGGTTACTTCTATGTCTAATGGTTTAGTGGCTCCTATTTGTGGTATATGCAATTCCACAATACATGTCATCTCTAATTGCATGCATTCTCAAGATGTTGGGGCTATGTATCAACAACAAAGATCGTACAATTATCAACATAATCAAGGGGTAAGGAACAATTTTGAGGCTAACTATGGGAGCACCTATAACCTAAGTTAGAGACAGCGTCCTAACTTTAGCTACAACGGTAATCAAGAGATTGTGTAAGGTAAGAATTCTCAAGTGATCCCTATTTAAGATGGTGGGGGTGATAAACAAATATATTCCTACCTCGAGAGGATGGATGATGCTATGTTTTTCATGGGCCAAAATTTTGATTCCAATATGTCTAGACCAAAATCAAAAATGAATATGTTGCTAAAGAGGATAGACAATCTTGAATCAAAACAACAAAGCACTATTTTAGTGGCATAACAATTTGAGAATTTAAATAGCAGTTAGTTCCAGCACATGCCAAGAGCTTCTAAGGGCCTTGCCAACAGCTATCACAAGCATTACCAAGGTTGCCACTACTTGTTCCTGCCATGCTAACACTTGTCACAGGCTTGCTCGAGGTAGCTACCACTTACCATAAGACACCTTGTGGATTATCACACTTGCCACGAGCTTGCATTTGGTTCCATCACATGCTAAGAGCTTTTGAGGGCCTTGTCAATATGTGTTACAAGAGTTACCAAGGTTGTTAAGACTAGTTCGTGCCTTGCCAACACTCACTACCAACTTGCTTGGGTTGCCACCACTACCATAAGACATCTTGTGGATGCTAACACTTGCCAGAAGCTTGCATTTGCTTCCAGCAATTGCCATGACCTTTCGAGACCCTTGCCAACACTTGCTATGAGCATTACTAAGGTTGCCACCACTTGTTCATGGCTTGCCAACACTTGCTACAGGCTTGCTTGAGCTGACACCACTTGCCACAGGGATGTCTTATGGATGCTAACACTTGTCACAAGCTTATATTAGAATCCAAAACTAGCCACAAGCTTCTGACAATCTTACCAACACTTGTCATAATTGTCACCATAGTTTCCATTACTTGTTCCTGCCTTGCCAACATTTGCCACGGGCTTGCTAAAGGTTGCCACCACCTGCCACAGGACATCTTGCGGATTCTCACAGTTGCCACGAGCATGCATTTAGTTCTAGTACTTGCTAAGAGCTTCTGAGGGCCTTGCCAACACTTGCCATAAACGTTACCAAGGTTGCCACTACTTGTTCGTGGCTTGCCAACACTTGCCACAAGATTGCTCAAGATTGCCACCACCTATCATGAGACATCTTATGGATTCTCATACTTACCATGAGCTTGCATTTGATTCTAGCACATGCGAAGAGCTTTTAAGGGCCTTGCCAACATGTGCTATAAGAGTTACCAAGGTTGCCAACAGTTACCATAGAACATCTCTTGGATCACACCTACCACAAGCTTGAATTCAATTCCAGCACATGCCAAGAGCTTTTAAGGTCCTTGCCAATTGGTGCCACAAGTGTTACCAAGGTTAGCACCACTTGTTCCTGCCTTGCTAAAACTTACCATAGGCCTACTTGAGGTTGCCACCACCTCCCACAGGACATCTTGTGGTTGTTGACACTTGCCAAAAACTTGCATTTGCTTCCAGTAATTCCACAAGCTTCCAAGGTCCTTGTTAATATTTGCCAAGAGCTTTACCAAGGTTGTCAACACTTGTTCGTGGCTTGCAACCACTAACCAGGGGCTTGCTTAAGGTTGCCACCAACTACCACAAGACATCTTGTGGATTCTCACACTTGTCACAAGCTTGCATTTGGTTCCAGCCCTTGCTAAGAGCTTCCGAGGGCCTTGCAAACAAGTGCCACAAGCATTACCAAGGCTAACATTACTTGTTCCTACCTTTCCAAATCTTACCATGGGCCTGCTCAAGCTTGCCACCACCTGCCACTAGACATCTTGTGGTTGTTGACACTTGGCAGAAACTTGCATTTGCTTCCAGCAATTGCCATAAGCTTTTGAGGCCCTTGTTAATACTTGCCAAGAGCATTACCAAGGTTGCCACCACTTGTTCGTGGCTTGCAACCACTTACCACGGGCTTGCTTGAGGTTGCCACCACTTGCCACAAGACATCTTGTGGATTCTCACACTTGCCACAAGCTTGCATTTGGTTCTAGCCTTTGGCAAGAGCTTCCGAGGGCCTTCCTAACAAGTGCCACAAGCATTACCAAAGTTGCCACTACTTGTTCCTGCCTTGCCAAAACTTACCATGGGCCTGCTCGAGGTTGCCACCACCTGCCATGGGACATCTTATGGTTATTGACACTTGCTAGAAACTTGCATTTGCTTCCAGTAATTGCCACAAGCTTCCAAGGCCTTTGTTAATACTTGCCAAGAGCGTTACCAAGGTTGCCACCACTAGTTTGCGGCTTGCAACCACTTACTATGGGCTTGCTTGAGGTTGCCACTACCTGCCACAAGACATCTTATGGATTCTCACACTTGCCACAATCTTGCATTTGGTTGCAACACATACCAAGAGATTTCGAGGGCCTTTCCAACATGCGCCACAAGAGTTACTAGTGTGAGCATCCAAAAGGCGTCCTGTGGAAGGTGTTGGCAAACTAGAGCAAGCACGTAGAAAGTGTTGGAAAGGCAATAACAAGTGGTTGCATCCCTGGTAATGCTTTTTGCAAGTGTTGCAAGCACTTGGAAGCTTGTGGCAAGTTTTGGAAGAATGTGCAAGCTTGTGGCAAGTGTGAGCATCCAGAAGACATCTTGTGGAAGGTGGTGGAAACATAGAGCAAGCACCTGGCAAGTGTTGGAAAGGCAAGAACAAGAGGTGTCGGCCCTGGTAATGCGTTTGGTAAGTGTTGGCAACCGCCTAGAAGCTTGTGGCAAGTTCTGGAAGAATATGCAAGCTTGTCACAAGTGTGAGCATCCAGAAGATGTTCTGTGAAAAGTAGTGGCAAACTAGAGCAAGCGTGTGGCAAGTGTTGGAAAGGAAAGAAAAAGTGGTGGCACCCTTGGTAATGCTTTTGGCAGGCGGTTGGAAGCTCATGGCAAGTTCTTGAAGAATATGCAAGCTTGTGGCAAGTGTGAGCAACCAGAAGACGTCCTGTAGAAGGTGGTGGGATCTTAGAGCAAGTGAGTGGCAAGTGTTAGAAGCACAGGAACAAGTGGTGGCAGCCCTGGTAACGCTTGTGGTAGGTGTTGGCATGCGCCTGGAAGCTCGTGGCCAATTCTAGAAGAATATGCAAGCTTGTGGCAAGTGTGAGCATCCAGAAGACGTCTTGTCGAAGGTAGTAGGATCCTAGAGGAAATTATTTAAATACTCATCATTTATTCCCTTTTTATTTAAGTTTTCAAGTTCATTTTTTCATTCCCGCTCGTTCGTCGTCCCTGTTTTCTCTCTTCTCCTCTTCTATAAGAAATCGATAGAAATCTCTCAATCAGCCTTCATTCTTACTGTCGACCACCGTAGTCCCTCGCCGATGTGAAAGTGCTCCTCCTACATCGTCCGGTTTCTCTCTCATTGGCTTCCTTTTTATGTTTCATCCTCTTTTCTCTAAGGTACATGAGTTTTGTGATTTCTATGATTTTTCTTCATTTTCTTCCAATATGCTTAGATTTCTAGATTATGGGATTGATTTATTTAAGATTATGGATTGTTTTATTAGTTGATTTTTGTTGTTTAAATATCTCATTTTTTTGCCCATTTTAATATTGTGGGGTATTGAAAATTGCTAATGTTTGGTGTTTTATTGACTTGAGAATGATTTTAGATGATTTGTTTTGCCTTAGGATGATTATTAAGATGAAAATTAGTGATTAAAATGGGATATTTGTGTTGATTGTATTTTTCTACAAATTTTGACTGATTTATTTCAATAATTTTCAATTTAAGTTTTGTGCATTGTTTGATCAGAGTAGTTTTATCATTCAAAACTATATATTGAAATGTACTAGTGTACTAATTTTTGTTACAATTGGAGTTCATTTTAGTGATGAAAACTGATGCGCGGTTTCTGTAAAAATCATTGCTATTTTATTGATTTTTTACATTTAGTAAATTTAGTAAAGAATGATTTGTTCTTGGGTTGAGATTGCTAATATAGGATATGTGTAATCTTAGAATGATCAATGAGACAAAAAAACATTAATTCAAAATGATGTTTATAGTGTTTTTCATTTTTTTATGAATTTTGAACGAATTATATCTATAATTTTATAATAATTAGAGTTAATTTGAAAATGCTATTTTGTGAGAATTTCATTGGTTTTGTGATTGTATATAGTTGAAATTAGTTGTTGTTGAGTAAGATGCCAAGAATGAAAAGAGGGTTTTAGCCCGAGAAATACTTTCTTTATGTTGTTATGCTGCCGAATTTTTTATCGACGGTTGAAAGAGTATGTGAATACTCATGCATTGTGACAAGTGATTCATTAATTACTTTATACTATATGTAGAGTAGTCAATTCCTTTATTGATTATCTTTCTATCATTCCTTTCCTATCTCCATATTCATGAGTCACTGATCACATTTCCTTGAATGAATTATCTTTTAGATTATAAAGAGTATGAATGTCTTCCAATCGATTAAGTAAAGAGTATTTGAATGGTGTGAAAAAATTTATGAAGTTTGCTCTTGAGCATAGAGTGCCCTTGTGTAAGATGTGGTCTTTTAAAGCAAATTAATACATCTGAGATGGAAGACCATTTATGTGCTATGAAATTGATGAAAATTACAAGTGTTGGCATAAGCATGGAGAGACTAGAGGGGATGAGTCTTCTAGTAATTGGGAGTATAAAGGAAGCTTTAAATCAGACAATCAAGACCCAAATACTTATAAGGGTGACTGTCTTGAAGAGATGGCCAATGCAATTGAAAGGAAACTTGAGGATTGTCCTGAAATGTTAGAGATGTTGAAAAGTGATGTAGAGAAGCCCTTGTATGCTGGTTGTACTAAATTCACAAAGTTGTCAGTAATGTTGAAATTGTACAACTTGAAAGTGAGCAATGGATGGAGTGATAAGAGCTTTACAGAAAATCTTACACTTATAAACAACGAGCTTTATTGGCATGAGGTAAAACAAATGCTACGCTCAATTGGCATGAGTTATGAGAAAATACATGCCTGTCCTAATGATTACATATTATTTAGAAATGAATATGCATTATTAATGGAGTATCCAAAATGTAATGCCTTGTGCTATAAAGAGAATGGGAAGAGTCCAAAGAAGGCATTATGGTACTTTTCCATTGTACCTAGATTTAGATGGCTGTATAGTAGTGTAGAGGATGCAAAAAATTTGACATGGCATGCGGATGAACGGATCAAAGATGGAAAGCTTCGACATCCAGCTGACTCTTCTCAATGGAAAAAAATTGATCTCGATTATCCTGACTTTAAAGTAGAAGATAGAAACCTTCGTCTTGTATTATCTACCGATGGAATGAACCCAAACGGGCTTGAAAGTAGTAGTCACAGTACATGGCCAGTTATTTTGGTAATTTGCAACTTACCTCCACGATTATGTATGAAGCGAAAATATATGATGCTATTCATTCTAATTTCAAGGCCAAAACAGCCGGGAAATGACATAGAGATATATTTGGCTCCTTTAATTGAAGATTTAAAATTATTGTGGGAGCACGGTGTTGAGCTATATAATGGACATAGAGAGGAAAGTTTCAATTTAAGAGCATTGTTGTTTAGTACAATCAATGATTTTCCAGCATATGATAATTTATTGGGTTATAGTATCAAAGGAAAACTCTAATGTCCTATTTGTAAAGATGGCACACATTCAGTGAGATTAGAACATGGGATGAAGAATGTCTATCTCAGACATCATAGATAGTTGCATCCTGATCATTATTATCGACACCTAAAAAAGCTTTCAATGGGAATTCAAAAGAAAGTAAGGCACCTTTGCCACTGATAGGTGAGCAACATTTTGATAAGGTGAAGAATTTGAATATCGAGTTTGGCAAACCTTTTGCAAAGCATCTTAGGACATGTGGGTGGAAGAAAAAGTTTATTTTTTTGACCTACCATATTGGCAATCTTTATATATGAGACATTTTCTTGATGTGATGCACATTGAGAAAAATGTGTGTGACAGTTTGATTAGTACATTACTTCATATTCCAGGAAAGACCAAAGATGGCATCAAGGCAAGACTTGATATGATTTCTATGGGGATAAGCGAAGAGTTGGCTCTACAAGAGAAGGGAAGTCGCACATTTTTTCGTGCAGCGGCTCATACATTGTCTAGAAGAGAAAAGAATATTTTTTGTGAGTTGCTTGCTATTGTTAAAGTTTCAGAGGGGTACTCTTCAAATATTAAGGGCCTTGTGTCATTGAAGGATTTGAAGTTGAAGGGTTTAAAGTCGCATGATTGCCATATGTTGATGAAAAATTTTATTCCAATGGCTATATGTTCTATTTTACCTGATACAGTTCAAGCCACGATTACAAAATTGTGTTTCTTCTTCAAGTCTATATGTAGTAAAATGATTGACCCAACAAAATTGCTAAGATTGCAAAGCCGAATTGTGTCAATCTTATGTGAACTTGAAATGTATTTCTGCCTGCATTCTTCAATATAATGGTGCACCTCACTATTCATCTAGTTAGAGAGATACAAATGTGTGACCCAGTTTTCTTGAGATGGATGTATCCATTTGAGCATTACATGAAGATACTAAAAGAATATGTGAAAAATCAGAGTTGACCCAAAGGTTGTATAGTTGAACGATACATTTGTGAGGAGATAGTTAAATTCTATGCTGAGTACTTATCAAATGTGAACCATATTGGTCTTCCGACTTCTCAGCATGATAGTAGAATTAATGGAAAGGAATTATAGGCAATAAAGTAGTTACAATCTCCAACTTGCAATGGGAACAAGCATATTTATATGTACTACACAACTCTGTCGAGGTTGAGGAGTATGTAGAGATGCACATGGCCAAGTTTAATCGAGATAACCCTAATAGATTGGAGATTTGGTATGCAAACAACCATAATAAGAGTTTTACAGTTTGGTTGAAACAACACATTCTTCAGAAGTTGACTGCTGATCCTGATTCAGTTTCTGAAAAATTAAAATGGTTGGCAAGAGGTCCAAATAAACAAGTTCTTTCCTTCACTAGCTATCTCATTAATGGTACACATTTTATACCAAAGAGCAAGATGATCGAAGCATAATGCAAAATAGTGGTGTAACTCTTATAACCCAAGCAATGCATATATCTAGTGATAAAGATAAAAATCCCTTGTACATAAAAATGTCATACTTGGGGTAATTGAGCACATTGGGAGTTAGATTACATCAAATTTCAAGTTCTAATTTTTAGTTGTAAGTAGGTTGATCAAAAAAATGGTCTTAAAGTTGATGACTTGGGGTTCTTAATAGTGGATCTTAATAGAGAAGGTTATAAAGATGAGCCTTTTATTTTGGCTTCAAAGCTCACCAAGTGTTCTTTGTTCCTGATATAGCTAAAGTAAATTGGTCTATCGTTTATTGAGCAGTAAAATAAATGAAGACATGAATGATTCTATAGTTGAAGATGATCCCTTTATAAGGATATCATTTGAAAGTTACTTTGTTGAGGATAAAGCCTTTTATATGAGACATGATCACAATGAAGGTATTTGGATTTCAAAGAAAAGAGGTAGAAGTATTCAAGCAAAGAAGGAGAGCAAAGATAAGGAACGTACAAGAAAAAGAAAAAAATAATTTAAACTTGTAGGTTACTTGTTTTATGTGATTTAAAATTTATTATTATTTATTATGTGCTATATTTGTTTTGTAATGTGTGATTTACATTAAACCTGAAAATTACTTATTATGTGCTTTATTTTTTTATATTTTCTACTTTTGTAGGTAAATGGCTTCTCAAAGGAGTGCTGGTCTCAGTGGACCTAGTAGTGTTAATCCTAGCGTTAAGATGAATGACCAACAATTCAGCAAGAAGCCAATCAAATAACTAGAGGATTGACATTGATGACCAGGTGAATAGAAGAAGGGCTGCTGGATAGAAATATGAAGTTGAATGAAATTTCAAAGGTCAACCTATAAGACCAACAGAAATAAATTCATCAGCTACATAGGGGTTGTGGCGAAAACAAATGTGCCAATTACAATTAGGCACTGGAATGAAGTTAGTCCAGCTACTAAAAATTTTATTTGGGAGCAAGTAGAGGTAAAATACTTTACTCACATCATTGTAATTAATTGAAATTACTTGACTGAAAATCTAATTAATTGTTTTTGCTTACAGTCAGCATTTACAATTGATGCTAGTCGGATGAAATTTATCATCCAACAAGTTGGAAAGGCAATGCAAACATTTCGGTATTTGTGGGAGCAAAATATATTAAAAAATTAGGAGGAAACATTACTGCTGTGGTCCCTGACTTGATAAAGCCATTAGTTTCACAAGAACAGTAGGATGAATTTGTTGCTCAACGTCTTGAGGGACAATTTCAAGTAAGAATAATAAGATGAATTAATTTTTTATTATCTTTAATATATTTAATTTTATTGATATGATTTTTTGTGTTTTGCACAAGAGTTGAGCCACAAAAAGAAAGAGTTGCATGTGAAAGATCTATACCCTTATAAGAAGGGGCACATCGGATATGCAGGAATTGAGCAACAAATGATAAGTTAATATTTATACTATATAATTTTAGCTTATTTCATGGATATATGTACTATACTCACATTTAAATTTACTTGAATTCGTAGATTGAGCGAGAGGGTTCAGGGGCAAGCTCAGTTTCACGTCACAGACTATTCATAGAAGGCCGAACTAAAAAGAAAGAAACATTGTTGATGAACGTGTTCACGAGCCTGCTAACAAGTGTGTAAGTACATTAACTTAACACTTTTTTTATACTCAATCAACTAATTTAATTTTCTTACTATATATTGCATAGGCCGAGATCGAAAAAGGTGGCACGCTTGATGATGATGTCTTGGGCAAAGTGTTAGAAGGGCAGGAAAAAGTGGTGGCAGCCCTCGTAACGCTTGTGGCAAGTGTGGGCATGCGCCTGGAAGCTCGTGGCAAGTCTAGAAGAATATGCAAGCTTGTGGCAAGTGTGAGCATCCAGAAGACGTGCTGTGGAAGGTGGTGGCATCCTAAAGCAAGCGCGTGGAAAGTGTTGGAAGGGCAGAAACAACTGGTGGCAGCCCTCGTAACGTGTGTGGGAAGTGTTAGCATGTGCCTGGAAGCTCGTGGAGTGTTCTCAAAGAATATACAAGCTTGTGGCAAGTGTGAGAATCCAGAAAACGTCTTATGGAGGGTGGTGGGATCCTAGAGCAAGCGCGTGGCAAGTGTTGGAAGGGCTGGAACAAGTGGTGGCAGCCCTCGTAACACTTTTGGCAAGTAGTGTATGCACTTGAAAGCTCGTGGAAAAGTTCTGGAAGAATATGCTACCTTGTGGCATGTGGCATGTGTAAGAATCCAGAAGACGTGCTGTGGAAGGTGGTGGGATCTTAGAGCTAGCACGTGGCAGGTGTTGGAAGGGCAGGAACAAGTGGTGGCAGCCCTGCTAATGCTTGTGGCAAGTGTTGGCATGCGCTTGGAAGCTCGTGGCAAGTTCCGGAAGAACATGCAAGCTTGTGGCAAGTGTGAGCATCCAGAACACGTCCTGTGGAAGGTGGTATAGGATCCTAGAGCAAGAGTGTGGCAAGTGTTGGCAAGCATGTCAGAAGCTCGTGGCAAGTTCTGGAAGAATATGCAGCCTTATGGCAACTGTGAGCATCCAGAAGACATCCTGTGGAAGTGGTGGAAACCTAGAGCAAGCGCCTGGCAAGTGTTGGAAAGGCAAAAACAACTAGTGGCAGCCCTCGTAATGTGTGGGAAGTGTTGGCATGTACTCGGAAGCTCGTGGCAAGTTCTGGAAGAATATGCATTCTTGTGGCAAGTGTGAGCATCCAGAACACGTCCTGTGGAAGGTGGTGGAAACCTAGAGCAAGCGCGTGGCTAGTGTTTGAAAGCAAGGAACAAGTGGTTGCAACCCTGGTAATGCTTTTGGATAGTGTTGGGAAGCGCCTCGGAAGCTCGTGGCAAGTTCTGGAAGAATATGCAAGTTTGTAGCAAGTGTGAGCACCCAGAAGATGTCGTGTGAAAGATGGTAGAAACCTAAAGCAAGCACGTGGCTAGTGTTGAAAGGAAGGAACAAGTGGTGGCAGCCCTGGTAATGCTTTTAGATAGTGTTGGGAAGTGCCTCGAAAGCTCGTGGCAAGTTCTGGAAGAAT
>NW_026556531.1:0-34685 GCF_029017545.1 Prosopis cineraria
AAAAATTTGATACCTAATTATTATTATTATTATTGAAATGATAATTATATTTTTAACGAATTAATTATTTTTTAATAAGAATAAGAAATTAACCTAAGGTAATATAGTCAATAACATTCTACTTTTTAAATTCACTTTTTCCAAAGTTTCAAATAGTTACATTTTAGAATTCATTTCAATCGCTTTCAATCACTGTTTGAATGTGCTTTCGGGATGTATTTTTTGTGTAAATATTTTACTCAAATAATTTTTTAATATCTTAAAAGTAAAATTTTATTTTGTAATATAAAATGTAAGAAAACCAAACGCACCCTAGATAAACTTGCTCATGATCTTAGCGATAACTCTCACATCTTTGATCTTTTACCAACTTGCATACAGATGCGGTAGTTCATGAGAGATAGTTCTCTTAGTTTGTTTTTGTTTTCTTTTTGCCTGCTCATGTTTTTGAATGATGGATATATCTTTTTTTCATTAAAGAGAAAATGTTTTCAAGTATTTATCTGCAAACGAAGTACTTAGAATGTTGATAAATTCTCCTCGGCATTTCATTGGGTAAGACGATGCAAAATATCCTTCATGAGTAAGAAAATTTCGAAATTCTAAAAGGCAAAAATACTGTTGTGTTTGGATTAACAGGTATTTGACTTTGAATTTGAATTTTTGAATGAAATCCACGGTCTGATTACATAAAATTTTATGGATATGAATTTGATCTAAATCCATTTTTTTTTAATGCTCGCATATATCTAAATACATGTTTTATTATAACTTTTTTATAATTTTAAATTCTCTTTATATCCTAATTATTTAAAATTTTAATCACTTTAATCATATCATTCTCTTCACATTTTTATTATCAATGCCTCTATCACTCTTATCTCTTCTTTCATATTTTATTCTCATTTTTCACTAACTGAAAATTAAAAGTAAACTCATCACTCTCAACCTTCCATTTTTTATTTTAAATCTCAGTTCATTTCTTTTCTTTTAAAATTTAGTATAATATTTAAATAAAGGATTGTAAATATATGAATTTTACATATGAGATTCTAAATGTGAGAGATTTTAAATCTAAAATTTAAATCAAAATTTATCAATTCAAATGCTGCCTTAATGAACTGGCTGCCACTACAGTAAAAAGCCTTTTCTTTTTTTCTTCCCCCGTGATATCAAGCGTAAAAGCTTTTTCATCCATGGCATGGGAAATAACAGCTCATATTATATTGAAATCAATCATAATTACAATATACAATAAAAGAATATGTATACATAAGAAAAAGGAAGAGTACACTGTCATGATTTGTTGCTCGAACAATACATGAAAGGGCACTCTTGTTAGCTAAATAACAGACATTACATACAACCTACAGAAAAAATTTCTTAAAATGGTACCTAATTGGGCAGCCATTCAACATTAATTAAGCTAAAACAAAAAAGGGAAAAAAATAAAACAGTTTTATCTTGCCAATATACATAGTAATTTATTCAATTTTAATCCCATTCCCATTTTTCAGCCCTTCATCTCCCACCTGCTTCAGAACTATACACAAACAGGTGGGTAATCCAAAACTCGTTAGCTCCTGTGAGTACCCTTGAGGCTCCGTACCATCATAACAAGCTTTTGTCTTTCGCCTTCTACCTCAGCAAATTTGAGACTCATTTCTAAGTATCTCTCTTGCATCTCCTTCAGTTCACTTTCCATTGATTTGTTTCTTTCCCTCAACGATCCTAACTTAGCTAATAGATCACAAAGATTGCTACTACCATTATCAATCTCAATTGCTTTCAATGCTCTCTTTGACAAATCCACATCACTGCCAAGGACAAAGATTAAATCAGATCAACAAATTACTGAACTAACAAGGTTAGAAATAAGAATACCATAAACATATTGAGCAGCCACTGTCCATTAGACTGGTACTAAACTATATCTTGACGTCTGAGGAAAGCAGGATAATGAAGAAATATAAAAAGTAGTCAGATCGGACCTCTTGATTGATGACAATGCAACCACGTTTTCTTCAGGCGAATGTGTTGTGCCATTAAGATGCTCAACTTCACGTGTTACTCCTCCACATTCATCAGTTAAAGTTGCGATACTTTTATCCTCAACAACCTGTTTGAACAGTATTCCATCGTAAACGTATGGCACGAGTACAATTAAATAGCACTTCAATTCATTAATAAAAGCTACGTCTAGATGTTTATTGTTGCCATTAAGGCACTTTGAAATATGCACTAATGATCAAGAAGAGACTTGAAGCATTTCGCAAATGTTTGCACATTCCTGACACATTGCAATATGTAAAGGTAAAGCATTATAACCTTTTGCAAAGCACTACTCTGATTGAATTCTTCCACTCTCTTCTCCAGCTCCTCAATTTTGTCCTGGAGTTCTTTTTCTTTCTTCAAAAATGAGGTTGCTGATGTTTCCAAGGCAGTTTCTTTGGATTTTATCAGGCCCTGCTGTCAACAACCAATTGTCACAAGTAAATTAGTTTATAATGATTTTAATCCCAAGAAAATATGGAAAACTCAAAAGCAATAATTGCAGATGAAAACAGCAATAGAGGAATTATCATTTGAATCAAGCATTCTTTGAAAGGACCTCTATCTACAAATAGAATTTCATAAGCTACCTCAAGCATAGTTATTTTCTCCTTCAGAGTAGCCATTTCTTCTGAATTTTGAGGGCTTGAGGAAGATCTTGTATTCTTTGGAATAACTCTTGTTCCATCAAGAAGTTGTGCACGTCCATTACTATCTTTGAACTTCTTCTCAATGCTGACTAATGCATTGTTTTTCTTCATTAGGTCACCCTTCAGCTGAAGAATTTGCTTCCTAAGCTTTTCTTTCTCAACTTCATCCTCAAAAAGGGAATGTCTTAAACCTCTGTATTGAGCTTGAAGTTCTTCCAACTCTGATTTTACTTGCTCAGCCAATGTCTCTTTTTCATCCTTGAGATGCCTAATCTTATTTAATTCATCAAGAGACTGCTCTGCTTCCTTCCTCAATAAAGCAATTGTATTAACTAACTTATCTCTTTCATCAATTCCCCTCTTTACCAGAGTCTCAGACTCCTCATGTGATTTCTTCATAAGTTCCAAGTCAGTTCCGAAGACTTCTTTCTGCTTCACTTGCTCAGAGAGGCGCAACATCTCCACTTTAAGCTTTTCATTCTCAGCCTTTAGAATCTGCACCTCCTCAAAAAGATCTCCACAGACTTTTTCCTTATGTTTCTTCTGATTTTCAAGCTGCTTGGACTTACCATCAATTTCCAACAGCATTTGTTGTGTCTTAACTCTCATTGATTCCATTTGAGTGGAAAGTTCATTCAGTTTCACCTCATTATCTGCTTTGACAGACTGACACTCTTCTTTGACCTTCTGTAACATTTCTTTCAGTAGACTATTCTCTGCACGCAATTCACTTGCTTCTGTGAATGCTTTTATGGCAGCCTTCTCATTTGCAACAAATGTAGATGTCATTTGCATTGAGAGCCTTTTAAATTCTTCTTGAAGCTTTTCAACTGCATTACCATTTTTTATTCTGGTCTTTCGTAAAGCACCCTCTGCTCGGATGGCTCTTTGCTCCTGCTCAACTTTGTCCTGTGTCACAGCATTCAGATCAGCTTCAAAAGACTCTGCTTGTTTCTCCATTTCTTCTTCCAATCTTCTGATGTGGGATTCAAGTTTGTTAATGGTAGCCATTGAACATGAGAAGTCTTCTGACTGTTTCTTGAGTTCGAATTCCAGACTCTCAATATGGATTCTGGTCATTTGTAAAGCTTCCTCTGCTCGGATGGCTCTCCGCTCCTGCTCAACTTTGTCCTGTGTTGCAGCTCTTAGATCAGCTCCAGATGATTGTGCTTGTTTCTTCAATTCTTCCTCCAATCTTCTGATATGGGATTCGAGTTCCTTAATGGTAGCCATAGAATCTGAGAGATTTTTCAGTTGTTCCTTGAGTTCAATTTCCAGGCTCTCAATATGGATTCTGGTCTTTTGTAAAGCTTCCTCTGCTTGGATAGCTCTCTGCTCCTGCTCAACTTTGTCCTGTGTTGCAGCTCTTAGATCAGCTCCAGATGCTTGTGCTTGTTTCTCCAATTCTTCCTCCAATCTTCTGATATGGGATTCAAGCTCTTTAATGGTAGCCATAGAATCTGAGAGATCTTTCGATTGTTTCGTCAGTTCAATTTCCAGGCTCTCAATATGGATTCTGGTCTTTTGTAAAGCTTCCTCTGCTTGGAAGGCTCTCTGCTCCTGCTCAACTTTGTCCTGTGCTGCAGCCCTTAGATCAGCTCCAGATGATTGTGCTTGTTTCTTCAATTCTTCCTCCAATCTTCTGATATGGGATTCAAGTTCTTTAATGGTAGCCATAGAATCTGAGAGATCTTTTGATTGTTTCTTCAGTTCAATTTCCAGACCTTCAATATGAATTCTGGTCTTTTGCAAGGCTTCCTCTGCTTGGATGGCTCTTTGTTCCTGCTCAGCTTTTTCATACATCACAGATTTTAGATCAGCTTCAAAAGATTGAGCCTGTTTGTCCAATTCTTCCTCCAATCTACTGATATGAGATTCAAGTTCCCCAATGGTTACCAGGGAACCAGAGAAATCCTCGGACTTCTTCTGATGCTTAATTTGCAGACTCTCAATATGGGTTTCAATATCATTTGCTGCTGCTGCAGCAGGAGGAGGAGATGTGCATTCATACTGAAATTTTAACTGATCTTGCAGTTGGCTCTGCTCCAGCTTATACGCAATGTCATGGTTTTCCTGTTTCAGTATCTCATAGTCAAGTGCAAGCTGCTCCATCTGGATCTCTAATTCATCTTTTTCTCTCCTGTAGATCTCTACTTCACCGAAGAGATCTATAATCTTTTGCTCAAGTAAATGTGTCTCCTTAATGTTTCTGTGCTCATTAACAATTTCTTCCAGAACTTTCTGTTCTTTGTCATCATCTGTTTCATATTTCAAGAGATTTCTCCTTAATTCTTGGGAATTTTGACTCAGTCTGTAATTATTGGAAATATTACATACTTCTCTATTTTTCTTCTCCAACATTCCATCTAAGTCCTGTACAACAAGAACAAGTTCAGCATTTGATTCCTGCGTCTTCTTCAGTTGTAGCTGAAGATTGGCATTCAAAGCCTTCTCATAATTCAATTCTTGTCTAGTTTCCTCAATAAGAGTGCACAGATCACCAGTTTCCAATTGTGCACTGCTTTTAAGTTTGGCCTCATCCATACGTTTGTAAAAAGACCTAAGATTCTCACATTGTGTCTGGAGTGCATCTCTTTCCTCTTTCAACCTAATAACTTCCTTCGAGAGCTCCTGCCCTCTTTTGCTTTCTTTCACAATTTGTTTCCGAAGAGTCTGTACTTCCAATTCTGTCACATCCACTTGTCTAGTCAAAGCAGAAAGCTCAGCCTTAAGTCTTTCAATCTCCCTATCTGATGCCTCTTGAGACCTTTCCCTTGGAAGAGCATCATGGGAACCATTTGTCAAATCACTTGTACTCAACCCACGTTCCGAGTCAGCTGACCAGTCAAAGCTTAATCTTGGGCGTTCCTCATGCTCTGACGTTGCGGTATTTTGACAAGGCTTTTGAGGCTCTGAAATGTTGTAGTACATGAAACCAAACCACGTGGCTTCTGGTGGATGTTGGCATTTCCTAGTCCAAGATCTTTGGGAGTATCGAGTCCAGAGCTGCTGCCAGAACTGGACAATGTAAGGTCAGATCCACTGGATGTCCTACAATCAGCACTAAATTCAGCTCTAAGGGTAATTGCTTTGGCAGAGACATCCTGGAGAACAGAGAAAAAGTAATTTTGATTATTTGCAAACATTCTGTAGCAACACTAGAAAAGGAAAATAAAATTGACCAATATATTATGACATTTAGAGAATTTAAATTATGAGAACATGACAGAAACAACTCTTCACAAAGTTTTGTTGAAGTGCAGGCCTAACTTCCTGAGAATGACCAAGTTCTTGGGATTCAAAATGGCTCTATTATGACATTAGAAAATATCAATTATGAAATTAAAGGTTACCCCCCGGGGTGCCCGGGAAACAAACTTACTTCAGCAGAATTACTTGTATGGCTTTCATCTATATCTCCATCAATTAAATAGGTTCTTAAGCTTCTATCTTGGGATTTTGTTTTGACTTCTTCACATTCGTCCTCTTCTCTGCATGTGTTATCCAGAAAGAAAAAGCCCATCACCTAAACGTGCTGAGTTTAAGGAAACTCTTCAAACTAAAAAGCAAACATAACCTACCTTCTATTGTCATTTTCCTGTAGCCTCTGTACTGATACCTGCTCATTAATCAACAAATCAAATTTACCGAAATTTATATTATAATCAGTTAAGTATGGTTTTTTCCAAGTTAGTCCGACTATTTATCATAAGGTTTCCTGAAATTTCAAAGCAAAGAGATAAGAGCAAGCACTGACATGCAAAACAGCATCACAGTGAGAATTCTTGATTGAACAAGAGATAGTTGAAGGCTTTGTGGCCTCAGCATAATCGGCGAAATTAATCAAAACTTCCCCAATGGAATTAGCTTTCGTTAGTCCCTACATAGTGATAGAACCCAATTATATCTCATTCTGACACAAGCAAACACTTGAGATAAACTTGCTGCTTAAATGAGTGAGACAAATGTCATACCGTTGATATGACAAAATAATATATTCTGTCATGGATCTTCCCAGTCTTGGGATCCCGTGTGAATTTGACTGTTTCGTAAACCGGATTTTCCCATCTACAGACTCCATCTCGAACCGTGGTTTTCTCTAATCTCGTAGTTGGCTTTCCAACGTCGTCCGGAATTATAAACAACATCAAGGCATTTACTCCAGATTGCAGCACCTGACATCGCAAAGTAAGATGTCTGAACAGTCAATATAAATTCTAAAGTCTCAACCCTACCACTTTGTGCAAAGCCACGGGAATTCAGGCATTCAGCTGTTACTGCAGCGCTTGACTATAATTTACAGAAATTTATAGGAAGCGGTACAAGATTTCCCCACTTTTTAATTATATTTCATAAGCGTAAGAGAAGAGGAATTGGCTTTCCAAGCAAAGCATGAGTCATAGAAAGCTCGTCAACTCTAAACTGATCAAAATTATGAACAATTTCAAACTCGAAGAAAAAAATTAAAATGAAATTTTATCGGCAGCCAACAGAAGCCAGTGGGTTATCACCACTAGACTGCGTTTAACAATAGAGGGAGTTCAGAGTGAGTCAATCACACTATCGAAAACACAAAAGCACAAAGATATGAAACCAAAGCGATAGCAAACTAGCAATGCCTCCCAAGCTACCTGACTAGCACGGAATTGCAGCTTGAAAACAGCTTTGATCCTGTGCTTCTCGCTCCTCCATCTCGTCGACCTGAACATTCTTGATCACTCCACCGCCGACTAGGTTTCACATGTCACGCTGACCCCGAAAACCTGGCTTAGTCACATCAAACCACTGAATCTGGGCAGATAAACACCCTCATTGTCCGGGAATCCGACAAAAAAGCCGGCGAGGACAATTCCGGCCATGGCGCTGCGATATTTCAACACATCATGAAGCTGGGTGATATGATACACACAACTCAAAAGCGTAAGGCAAAGAGAAGATGGAAGAAGTGAGATATCACAATGGATTGAAGGTAATAAAACTCAATGCCCGAGCTCGAGAATTGGAAGCTTGCAGAATCAGTAGATCTGAATTCTTGAAATGAATGTTTCTTTTTTTTTTTTCTCTCTCTCTTAACTCTATCTCCTCCGTTTGCAAGGGTCTTTAAGAAAGAGATGTTGACACATCGTTTGAAAAACAAATTTAAAATAGGTATTTGCATGCGTCATATATTTTTTTATTTCAAAAAATAAGTGAAAAGGAAAGAATCTTCTGTTCTGTGTACTAATTAAAAATTAACTCATTGGGTGAAAATTTACACCATTATTTATATCATTATTTTATACATCAGTCTTTAAATTTGGTGAAGGGTTACAAGCGTGTGATGAAAAATCAATAATAATTAACTAATACTTTCTCTAATCAAAAATATAAATTTTTTTTAATCAAATCTCATCATTAATAAAATAATTATTTATTTTAAAATTAATTATATTTTTTTATATTTATTCCTATTTAATAGGGTGTTTCACTCTAAAATAAACATAAAATAATTTATTTAATATGACACCTTTTAAAAAAATATTACATTTTGAAAAATTAAATATACATTATATTTTATAATCAAGAGAGTATTGATATTGATATAAAATATAAAATATATATTTATGTGTTTAATAACTATAATTCAATTAAAATTCATTGGCTAAGGTATATATTTAATTATCTAATATTATTTAAAATTTCATCTTTTTAATTTTATAAAATTTTTTTTATTTTTTAACATTGACACTAATAATTTTAAATGATTATTTTTTATATCAATCATTATTATTTTAAAAATTAAATTTAATATGTAAATATTTAAGAATATTTTATTAATATTTAAAATTTTAATATTGAAATTTTTTAATAAAACTATTAAAATTGAGGTTAAAAGATTAAGAAAATATTTTATAAAATTAAGATAGCAAAATAAAACTTCATGCAAAGTTATTGAATAAAAAATGCATTTTAGCCAAATTCATTTATAAAGTTATTCAAATTCATTTTTGTTGGATTAAATTTGAGTATTGTCAAATGTAATTAGAAGTAACTCTTATAACATGATTTTTTTTAATTATATGTTTAAGAGAATTAAGTTTTTTTTTACAACACAAAAGATTTACACTTGCGCATAGAAAGCTTTCCTTTTTATTGAAAGAAATTAAAGAAAATCTGAAGAGGATTTAAGGAATGTCAAATGCATTCCAGCATCATCATGGGAAAATCTGAAGGGGATTTAAGGAATGTCAAATGTATTCCAGCACCATCATGACTTGCAAGTATAAGTGCAAATATAAAATTAAAAGCATATTATGTACCTAAAAAATGAAAAAGCATATTTTGACTTGGTGTATCATTGGATTCTCTTGGAGTCATAATCATTATATTTGATTTTGAGCACTTTTATATTCCATTGCATTAACTTTTGCGAAATTACGGGTAGGATTAACATATAAAGCTAGTCATCACTCACAAACGTACCAATATAAATTTATTTTATAGTAAAAATTAATCTAATTTTCCTCAATTTTTCATAAGGTTCTTATAATTTATTTTGTTTCAATCAAACCCATATAATTTGATTGATTAAATATATTAATCCCTAAAGGGTGAATTATTAACGAATGATTAACTTTTTTGCAAAAAAATAAATTTTATTTAATTCAATGTTTATATTTTTATTATTTTTTATAAAAATTATATATGTATAAAAAAGTTTAACCTTTAAGGATTAACACATATTTGATTAGTTACTATGAGGGCTTAATTAAAATAAAATAAATTATATGGATCTAATTTAAAATTAAATAAATTATAATGATCTTCATATTAATATTTTTCTTGTTAATATTTTATCACAAATTCTAATTCAATTTATTTATTATTATTAAATTTATAAATTATGTACAATAATCTAGAGAAGAGTATTTGAGGCGTTAGCTTTGTCCGTAATATTAGCATTACATGCCGACGAAACGCTACGGACCTATTGGTCGGACCATTATTGGGCTAACGTTAAAGACTTAAAAGTAGAGAGAAGAATTTTGTGTTAGTTTAAAAAAAAAAAAAAACATGGAATGAGGGGGAGACAAAAATTTTGTGGAAATTTTTTTTTTTAAAAAAAAAAGGGCCAACGGTCGGCTTCGCTTTCTTCTATATTACCTTCCGCCTCTCTTTCCGGAATTTAGACGAATATAATTTCTGCCTTATCCCTTAATATCAAGATTAATATGACGAAAGTGACATTTTAACCTTCACAAAATCTCTCTCCCACGCACACATATAATAGGAAGAATTACATTTTACAAGGCATGATCTACAAGCCATATTAGCTTACTTATTTATATATTTATTATTATGTAATATATTACATATATATATATATATATAAGGCATAAGATATGCAATATATAGGGTTAATAAATAAATAGGATCCTGAGTTCTTGCTCAAAAATCATTCTGGACCATAAACTTTTAAAATATACAAAATAAATCCTATAATTTTAAATTCATAATAAAATAAACCCTATCCATTAAGTTTTTAACATAATTATTGTTCATGCAGGTACTGTTCAGAATTTATTTTTTTTATAAATTTAACCCTGACTGTTACAGTACCTGCGTAGGCAGAAACGGTATTAAAAAAGTAAACGGTCAAGTTTATTTTACTATAAATTTAAAAGTTTAGGATTTATTTTGTATATTTTAAAAGTTTAGAATCTAGGATAATTTTTGAGTTATAGTTCAAGATTCTATTTGCTCATTAACTCCAATATATATATATATATATATAAAATACTTAATTTAGAAAGCAAAAAATAATCAACTCCATCCCTTTTTTCTCATTCTTACTTGAAAGCACTAGAGAAGTTCTTCCTTTGTTGTGTTCTATTTTATTAGATTTTGTATAATGAATTGACAATATACTAGTTTTACCATTTAATTTTTAACTGACCTGTTCTTTTTTTATTTTTAGTTTCTTTGTTATATTTTCAATTGTATCATAAATTATAGTATCATAAATTAGAGAATGTTCTTATATTGTATTTCTAAGATATCATATTAATATATTTTTTTCATTTTAAAAATTTTCAAATTACTTTTTAATTTTTTCCTAGATAATAAATTCAAAAATAAAATAAATTATTTATACTTTTAATATGCACAAAAGTAATAAATTGTAAAAAATATAAGGTTGTTATTAAAATAACTTGTCATACATTTACTGCATGGATAAAAAATGATAAATATTTTGTTTTGAAATGAGATATATTTTTTCTTGTAATATTTTTTTGTTCATAAGCCATAGAATCCATTGAAAGTAAGAATTTGTCCATGTTTTTTAACTCTATCATCTAGAAAGTTTTACACTAGGAAAACTGTGTTATAGTATTTTCGATAAAATTGAACAGATTATAAACTTTTCAAACAAGTAAAATCTAGATTTACGTTTTACTTGTCTCAAACCTATCTTGTATAAAAATACATAGACACACAAAATGAGTATTTAATCTCATTTCCAACTTTATATTTTGAGTTTTACTCGTTTATTTCAAATTAGTTTCATATAAATAATTGAATTTTATGAAATTATTAATTGTGCATTAGTATGATTTCAATATTATGACTTATTAGTCAATATATTTAAGTTAGATTTCAATTTTCTCTTATTTGATTTTTATATTAAGAAAATTTATATATAAAAATATTTTTTATCATATGAAAAAATTTAAATTATAAGATAGATAATATTAAATGATATAGAAAAATATTTATTTTCATAAAATATATTAACTAATATTACATTATATATTTATTAACGAACAGTATATATTGATTTGTATATTTATGTGTTTTAATGTGTGTGTATAGGATAATATATATTATCAACATATTTAAATAATAATAATAATAATAATAATAATAATAATAGTATACAAAAATATGTTGAGTTAAATATACATGTTTAATTAAATAATATATTAAATTCTGTATATTATTGAAAAGTTATTAACTGGCAAAGGATGTCTAAGGAAGGATTGAGGTCTTCAGTTAGAGATGATCAAGGCAATGTTACAATTAAAGAGAATTAAAATGAATTGTTGACATGATGGTGATATATCATGAAAGTCTAAGCGGCAATGATGTGATGGGTGGTGGGGATAATGTATATATGTCTGTTTGGTTCAAGAGAAGAGAAGGGAAGGGGAGGGACTCCCTCCCCTCCCCTCCCCCACAACCAAACACACCCTAAGAGGTGGTATGATTGTAACACTTGCCCCAAATGTTATCCAAAAATTACACAATTCAAATAAACTAAGTGTGGTTAAGGAATTAATCCTAAAACCAACTTAGGAAACAAACCATTTAAATCACTAAGCAAATACACAATTGCAAATTAAACATTTAAAGCCTTTAAAAAATTTTATAGGTTCTACCTATAGCACGCGGAAGCAAGCTAGACAAAAGTGAAATAAAAAGATGCTGTCATGACAGTATTTAAATTGCTGTCATGACAGCCCTCCCGGGTCAATTTCTGGGAGGCGCCGTTCCGCCATCCGAACTCCGATCGAAGTGATTTTAAAGCTCACACGTCACATTCAAAGGGTACTATAAGTATACCAAATTTCAAAAAGATCCTACGGTCGGATTAAAAATTGAACATGTTATAAATTTGGTTACTTTTGTTGTCATGACAGCACTTCCGGACCAACTTCCGGAGTGCACCATTTCATCATCCGACCTCCGATCGGAGTGATTCTAAAGCCCACATGTCACTTTTAAAGAATACTATTAGCATACTAAATTTTGAAAAGATCCAACGAACGGATTAAATTTTATACAGGTTACAACATCAACACTGTAGCTGTCATGACAACACCTCCAGACCAAATTTTGAAGTGCGTCGTTTCTCCGTCCGATATCCGATCGATGTGATTCCAAAGCTCACACGAAGCTTGTAAAAGGTTTTACTTGTGACCCAAATTTTAGAGAAATCCAACGGTCGGATTAAGATTTGGACACCCGGATGCAAAAGTGCAGCTTTTTGGTAAAAACCATTTTCAAAATTGTCCAAATCTCATCCTAATGGTCACAAACCTGTGGGAACACTTTGGACACGTCAAATAAGATTAAAAACACCTGAAAGAACATTCAAATGATGGAAAACCCCCATACATCAAAATTTGACCACCCGGGTGCCATTTCCCAAAACGGACCCTAAACCCCCAAAATGCACAAATCATACAAGAGTGGTCACAAATCAATATGCTAAACATTTTCACTTGGCTCAGAGCTCCTTGTGGGGCCCACGCACCCACTCTCTCTATCCAAGCTGTATGTTTGCCCATAGCACACCATTTGCAATGCAACCACTTTGCATTTGCTTATAAAATCACATATATATCAAAATAAAGATCTGCTTGTAATAGAAATTTGGTCTACTAAGTAAATCCATCAAAACCACACACCATGACCAAGTTTCCTAGCCACAAGTCTGCAAACAGACAAAAATTCATACACAAGCACACAATCCACACATATTCACACACACACACATAATCATATCCTACTGGCACTCTAATCTTAAATACATTACAATATATTTGCTCAAAAGAAAGGGGTTGCAGTTCTTTACAAATCACAAGCAAACCCCTAGCTTTGCTCCTTTCCCCGTCCACCACTGGATCCTTCGCCTGGACCTAGAATATTGAAAAGAAAGGGATGAGACAACCACAGTCTCAGTAACAGTGAAATCTACATTGATTATTACAAAGTAAGCCATAATCAAATAAACGAATAATAAATTCAACATAGTATATAATTTAGCCATTTAAAATGCATGAATGCATGACCTAGGCCGGTATGGCCTTTCATGACCAACAGAATGCCCCCTGGCACTCTTTAACTCGCAGGTAAACCTTATACCTACTTGTACCTCCACAGGCACAAAACATAATCTAAGGCATGATCTAATCCACCGAACCTCCTATGCCCCTTCGACGTGAATCCTAAGCAGTTGAAGCTAACTCCCTCCCAGAGCCAGCCCAACTTACTTTCCATGTGAGGGCTACCTTGGCCTAGGCACTCAACCTCGCACTTCATATGTTGGATTCCCTCCCCCACTGAGAGGTGTCGAACACTCAATACACTAACCACTTTAGTACACTAAGCCCACAATACGTAAGACAACACTGAGTACTGACAGTGTGCCATAGAATATCAAAAATCCACACCTTCTCATTAGTGAACTCCCATCGAGATCATACCTTTTACTCTTGTCTACCTTTCCTGAGTATTGACCATTCAACACTCTAAAGTAGTATAATATTTATAAATCTCATTTCCATAAAAACATTGTTATTAAACAATTAGAAAACATATTTGTACTATAATCAAAGTAGTACCCCATAACCCCTTATAAAGCACATTTAATCTTTTAAAACATGTAATGCATGATAACTAGTAATATTTATTCAAAAATAGCTAAAACAAAGTAATAAGAAATATAAATTCCCCTGTTACCTCAACTCTTTGGTACCAAAAGGGTTTTCCTTGTACAAAATAGGGCTCGGCTTGTTCCTTACTTCTCAATAAGTTCCACCAACAATTTTCTACAACATATAAGTGATCCACATCACTTATCATGACAAATAGCATTAATGAAGACTATAACTCATACCACACAACTTGGGTCTATGAGCCATAATCCATCCCAATGGTCCATATATTAAACCAACCATTCACATAGTATCACTTAACCACCAAAACCATTTATTAGCCATCATTAGGCTAATTTTCAATTTATATAATTTTTTTAATCAATTAAAAACCTTTACTTAGTGCCACCAACTTTCACCATTAGCCCTTATAATGAAAACTAAACCTTAATTTAAATCTTATTGGGCTCAAATAGCAAAATTATAACTAAATCAATAGGCTTAAACCATTGAGGAGAAAAAACCCAATTTCTCAGGGTTTATTTTGTGTCCAAAACACCTCTTTTCATCCAATTATTCATTCAAAACATTAGATCACTATATAGAAACTCAAAACATGCTCCCTAGGATCCAAAGAATCAAAAGCTTACAAGAATAAAGCCTTTGGGATCAAAATCCAAAAATCTCCTCTTTCAAAAATTAAAGAAAATCAAGAGAAAGGGAAAAGGATTGAAGTAGGGAGTTTACCTATCGTGTAGCCGAGCTCGCAACGGTCGCAAAGACTCCTAGATCCAAGCCTAACTCCCTCCCTTTCTCCTCTCTTCTCTCTCTCTCTCTCTCTCTCTGCGTTTTGTTCTTCTTTCCTTTCTCTGCGTTTCTGCGTCTCTTTTCCCTTATAAAAGCTGATCTAAAAGTTTGGGAAAAATTACAAGAAATGGCCTAACATTTTTTTATTATTGCACAAAAGCCCGAGTCAACTTTGGTAATTTTTCCCATAGTTAAAAATTAAATAAAACTAAACTTTTGCTTAGAAAAATTCAAACTCTGGACCTCTATCAAATTATTCTAAATTTTAATTTAATTATAGATATTTTATTTTATTTTATTTTTATAAATTCGAGTCTTAAAATTTCGGGATGTTACATTCTCCCCTCCTTTAAAAAGGATTTTGTCCCCAAAATCCAAGCTAATACATGAACCAAAGAGATAAACATACCTAGGGAAACAACAGTGGATATTCCTTCCTCATTTGATCCTCAGTCTCCCAGGTTGCATCTCCCGGAGCTGTCCCTTTCCAAATCACTTTTACCAACTGCATTGTCTTATTTCTGAGTTGCTTATCCTTAGCATCCACAATACGATCTGGTTCAGTCCGGTAGGTTAAATTCTCTTGAATTTCAACCTCCTCAGGTTCTATCACATGCGACGGGTCTGGCTGGTACTTCTTCAATTGTGACACATGAAACACGTTGTGTAGACCCGCTAACTGAGGCGGCAATGCCAACTGATAAGCCACCGGCCCAACTTTCTTCAAAACCTCAAAAGGACCCATATATCGAGGAGATAACTTTTTAGCCCGAATTGAGCGTCCAACACCCGTTAGTGGGGAAACTTTGAGAAAGACATGATCCCCAACCTCAAAAGACAAGTCCTTACGACGATTATCTGCATAACTTTTCTGTCTACTTTGTGCTGTAAGAAGTTTTTGTTGGATCAATTTGATTTTCTCTGTAGTCTCATCTACCACATCTGGTCCCATCATTGTCCTCTCACTCAACTCATACCAACAAAGAGGTGATCTGCATCGTCTTCCATACAATGCTTCATAAGGAGCCATTTGAATACTGGCATGATAACTGTTATTATAAGCAAACTCTACCAGAGGTAAATGCTTATCCCAGCTTCCCTGAAGCTCTAGGGCACACGACCTCAACATATCCTCTAATGTCTGGATCGTCCGCTCAGTTTGTCCATCCGTTTGTGGATGATAAGACGTACTAAACTTTAGATCTGTGCCCATAGCCTTTTGCATAGCTTGCCATAAATTCGATGTAAATCGAGGATCACGGTCTGAAACAATATCCCTCGGTACCCCATGTAGTCACACAATCTCCTTAATGTAGATCTCAACATACCTATCAACCGTATAGGTGGTCTTGACCGGTAAGAAATGTGCCGACTTAGTCAAACGATCTACAATTACCCAGATAGAGTCAAAACTAGCCTGGGTCCTCGGCAAACCAGATACAAAATCCATTGAAATACTCTCCCATTTCTATGTAGGAATCTCTAAAGGCTGTAATAACCCCGATGGCTTTTGGTGCTGTATCTTGACCTTCTGACAGGTCAAACACTTACTAACATACTCTGTGACATCCTTTTTCATGCCTGGCCACCACCAATGACGCTGCATGTCATGATACATCTTAGTAGCACCGGGATGAAGGGTGTAGCTACTTCGATGTGCCTCATCCAACAATTTCTTCCGAATAGACTCATTGTTAGGAATACACACCCTATCCTTGAAAACCACATACCCATCATTACTAAACCAATAGTCCATTATTTCACCATTCTCAATGTCTTGACTTATTTTTGACAAAATCGGATCTTGAAGCTGAGCATCTCGTATTCTTTCCAAAATTCATTAGAAATAACCATAGTATTAAGACCATTCAAAGAGAACTTAGTCATACCCAAAGAAGTTTCAACCAAAGATTCCATCAATCTATGCTCCTGAACCATTAAATAGGCTACATGTAAGGTCTTGCGACTAAGAGCATCTGCTACCACATTTGCTTTCCCCGAATGATACTTAAATTCAAAATTATAATCTTTAAGAAACTCCATCCAACGTCTCTGTCTCATGTTTAGCTCTTTTTAATCCACCAGGTACTTAAGACTTTTATGGTCGCTCATAACCTTGAACTCTGTTCCATAAAGATAATGACGCCAGATCTTTAACGCAAAGACCACCGCAGCCAACTTGAAATCATGTGTTAGATAATTCTCCTCATACGGTCTAAGTTGTCTAGATGCATATGCCACTGCCCTCTCATCTTGCATTAGAACACAACCAAGACCCTTATGAGAGGCATCAGTATACACATCATAGGGCTTTTAAGGATCCGAAATCACCAACACTGGAGCTGTTGTTAACCTTTCTTTCAACTTAAGAAAAGCTATTTCGCACTTATCATCCCAGATAAATGGCCTATCCTTCCTTGTGAGTCTAGTCAAAGGCATAGAAATCTGAGAGAAACCTTTAATAAAACGCCGGTAGTAACCTGCTAATCCCAGAAAACTACGGATCTCAGTTATCGATTTTGGTCTCTCCCATTGCATGACTGCTTCAACCTTATATAGATCAACTGCAATACCATTTGCCGACACGATATGTCCCAAGAACCTAACCTCTCTCATCCAAAACTCGCACTTACTAGCTTGGCATATAGCTTATGATCTCGCAGAAACCTTAGGACAGTCCTCAAGTGTCTGGCATGCTGCTCCTCATCTTTAGAGTAGATCAGTATATCGTCAATAAAAACTACCACAAACTGACCCAAGAAAGGTCGAAAAGTGCGGTTCATATAGTCCATGAAAACCGCAAGCACATTAGTCAGCCCGAATGGCATAACCAAAAACTCATAATGACCATATCGAGTCCTGAAAGCAGTCTTCGCCACATCCTTCTCACTAACCCTCAGTTGATGGTACCCTGAACGTAAATCAATCTTAGAAAAAATCGTGGCACCAACCAACTGATCTAAGAGATCATCGATGCGAGGCAGTGGGTACTTGTTCTTCACCGTAACCTTATTCAACTGCCTGTAATCGATACACAATCTTAAACTACCATCCTTCTTCTTCACAAATAAGACAGGAGATCCCCAAGGAGAAACACTAGGTCTAATAAATCCCTTATTTAACAGCTCCTCAAGTTGCTTCTTCAACTCAGCTAACTCTGAAGGAGCCATTCTATAAGGAGCCTTTGAAATTGGCTGAGTCCCTGGTACTAGGTCAATTGAGAATTCAACCTCACGTTCTGGAGGTAATCCTGATACATCCTCAGAAAACACCTCTGGGAACTCCCTAACAACCTCAATTTCATCCACTATACCTGTCTCAGACCCTTGGGTAGCGAGCACTACCACGTAAGCCTCACAACCCTGCTCAATCAACCTTTCAACTTGCAAAGAAGAAAGAAAACAAGAATGACCAGGGTATTCCTTGATCACCTCCGGTACTTCTACCAAAGTCACTGTCTTAGCCACACAATCTAAGACAGCACCATAAGCTGTCAACCAATCCATACCAATAATTAAATCAATCCCTTGCATAGGTAATTTGATCATATTCACCCAAGTCGATTGCCCATTAAAAGTCATCTTAGTCCTACATACCACACTGGATCGACCAACCAAACCAGAAGTAGAGGAAACTTCTATATCATGGGGCAACTGGTCAACAGGCATAGCCATTCTATCTAAGCGCTCGCAGAAATAAAAGAATACGTCGCACCACAATCAAACAAAGCTTCTAAATCGAGGCCACAGATAGAAACCATACCAGTGATTAGATTCGATGACTTCCTAGCCTCCTCCTGAGATACTGTATACACTCTACCAGGAATCACGTTCCTCCGGTCCGAGCTCTCATGTAAATCAGGGCAGTCACGGATCAAATGGCCTAACTTTCCACACTTGTAACAAGCAAAGCAGCGACCAAAATGAACCCTACCACATCTATTGCAAGGTGACCTCGCTGTGCTTAGAATTGGGGCTTGACTGGTCTGTGAAGAACGTGCTGGAGCATTCCCAGAGAAACGAGAACCCCCAGATCTCATATTACCACCCCGATTACCTTGAAATCTTGAACCCCTATTTAAATTTCAATTACCAGAAGCAGAAGAAGACCCGATTCTAAAGGAGCCACTAGAAGAAGAACCAGAGCTAAAACCCATTCTCTTGGATACACCACCAGTAGGAGCCAACCCAAAAGAAAATCGACCTCGTGTATCCCTACTCTGGCTACTCTCTGTGTCTCGGCCTCGACGAGCGGCAATCCTCAGACGATTGCACATCTCATCATATGTCGCCTCGCCTAACAAAGATAGCTGTTGGCGGTATTCTGGCCTCATCTTTTCTAATAACCTCTTTGCTTTCCACTTGCTATCATTAGAAGCCTTCAGATATGTTGAGAACTTAGACAGCTGATTGAATTTTCTCATAAAAGTCTCCTCGTCTAAGTCCCCCTGCTGAAATGCATGAAACTCTGCCTCTTTCTCATCTCTGAAAGCTGTGGAAAGTGAAAATCATAAAATCTTTCTTTAAATTCAGCCCAAGACATAGATCTTCCATCTGTGGGCTTAACAGAATCCCACCAATGCTTGGCTTCACCAACAAGCTGCATCGTAGCCAAGATAACCCTCTGCTCAGATGTACACCTCACAACAGTAAATAACTGCTCCATCCGATCCAACCACTCCTCAGCTTTCCCATCAAGCATACTACCATCATATGTGGTCGGATTAGAGCGAGAGAATTCCTTCCAAGATTCGAATATGTCATCCTCTCGATTTTAGCAACTGGTGCATGAGCTCCCATAGTACTAGAAGATCCCTGCCCAGCACTTAGGTCAACATGCTGATCTGGAACAGTATGACTTCTAAGATTTTTGTATATCCACCATAACTTCAAGCAGCCTAGCCATGACTGCATCTGTCCCCTGTGGTGGTGGTGGAGGTGGAGGCGGAGGCGGAGGTGGAGGAGGTAGAGGTGGTGGTCGTTCCTCATTCCTCGATCTACCCCTTCCCCTTCGAGCCATATTAGAACTGAAAGGTGTACGGCCACAAGCGTACGGACCTTTCTCCCCTCCTAAAGGAACAAGCCAGAGAAAGAAAAACAATATTAGTCCAGGTTAGTGGTAGAAGGGAAAGAGCAAAAAAATAATGTATTTAAGGTGCCAAGTAGGAAAAAGGAATCATAAACCTAAAACTGATACCAAATGTAACACTTGCCCCAAGTGTTATCCAAAAATCACACAATTCAAATAAACTAAGTGTGGTTAAGGAATTAATCCTAAAACCAACTTAGGAAACAAACCATTTAAATCACTAAGCAAATACACAATTGCAAATTAAACATTTAAAGCCTTTAAAAAATTTTATAGGTTCTACCTATAGCACGCGGAAGCAAGCTAGACAAAAGTGAAATAAAAAGATGCTGTCATGACAGCATTTAAATTGCTGTCATGACAGCCCTCCCGGGTCAATTTCTGGGAGGCGCCGTTCCGCCATCCGACCTCCGATCGAAGTGATTTTAAAGCTCACACGTCACATTCAAAGGGTACTATAAGTATACCAAATTTCAAAAAGATCCAACGGTCGGATTAAAAATTAGAAATGTTATAAATTTGGTTAGCTGTCATGACAGCACTTCCGGAGTGCACCATTTCATCATCCGACCTCCGATCGGAGTGATTCTAAAGCCCACATGTCACTTTTAAAGAATACTATTAGCATACTAAATTTTGAAAAGATCCAACGGACGGATTGAATTTTATGCAGGTTACAACATCAACACTGTAGCTGTCATGACAGCAATTTAATGCTGTCATGACAGCACCTCCAGACCAAATTCTGAAGTGCGTCGTTTCTCCGTCCGATATCCGATCGATGTGATTCCAAAGCCCACACGAAGCTTATAAAAGGTTTTACTTGTGACCCAAATTTTAGAGAAATCCAACGGTCGGATTAAGATTTGGACACCCGGATGCAAAAGTGCAGCTTTTTGGTAAAAACCATTTTCAAAATTGTCCAAATCTCATCCTAATGGTCACAAACCTGTGGGAACACTTTGGACACGTCAAATAAGATTAAAAACACCTGAAAGAACATTCAAATGATGGAAAACCCCCATACATCAAAATTTGACCACCCGGGTGCCATTTCCCAAAATGGACCCTAAACCCCCAAAATGCACAAATCATACAAGAGTGGTCACAAATCAATCTAAATACCATGTATTTATATAAATACATATGCTAAACATTTTCACTTGGCTCAGAGCTCCTTGTGGGGCCCACGCACCCACTCTCTCTATCCAAGCTGTATGTTTGCCCATAGCACACCATTTGCAATGCAACCACTTTGCATTTGCTTATAAAATCACATATATATCAAAATAAAGATCTGCTTGTAATAGAAACTTGGTCTACTAAGTAAATCCATCAAAACCACACACCATAACCAAGTTTCCTAGCCACAAGTCTGCAAACAGACAAAAATTCATACACAAGCACACAATCCACACATATTCACACACACACACATAATCATATCCTACTGGCACCCTAATCTTAAATACATTACAATATATTTGCTCAAAAGAAAGGGGTTGCAGTTCTTTACAAATCACAAGCAAACCCCTAGCTTTGCTCCTTTCCCCGTCCACCACTGGATCCTTCGCCTGGACCTAGAATATTGAAAAGAAAGGGGTGAGACAACCACAGTCTCAGTAACAGTGAAATCTACATTGATTATTACAAAGTAAGCCATAATCAAATAAACGAATAATAAATTCAACATAGTATATAATTTAGCCATTTAAAATGCATGAATGCATGACCTAGGCCGGTATGGCCTTTCATGACCAACAGAATGCCCCCTGGCACTCTTTAACTCGCAGGTAAACCTTATACCTACTTGTACCTCCACAGGCACAAAACATAATCTAAGGCATGATCTAATCCACCGAACCTCCTATGCCCTTTCGACGTGAATCCTAAGCAGTTGAAGCTAACTCCCTCCCAGAGCCAGCCCAACTTACTTTCCATGTGAGGGCTACCTTGGCCTAGGCACTCAACCTCACACTTCATATGTTGGATTCCCTCCCCCACTGAGAGGTGTCGAACACTCAATACACTAACCACTTTAGTGCACTGAGCCCACAATACGTAAGACAACACTGAGTACTGACAGTGTGCCATAGAATATCAAAAATCCACACCTTCTCATTGGTGAACTCCCACCGAGATCATGCTTTTACTCTTGTCTACCTTTCCTGAGTATTGACCATTCAACACTCTAAAGTAGTATAATATTTATAAATCTCATTTCCATAAAAACATTGTTATTAAACAATTAGAAAACATATTTGCACTATAATCAAAGTAGTACCCCATAACCCCTTATAAAGCACATTTAATCTTTTAAAACATGTAATGCATGATAACTAGTAATATTTATTCAAAAATAGCTAAAACAAAGTAATAAGAAATATAAATTCCCCTGTTACCTCAACCCTTTGGTACCAAAAGGTTTGCCCTTGTACAAAATAGGGCTCGGCTTGTTCCTTACTTCTCAATAAGTTCCACCAACATTTTCTACAACATATAAGTGATCCACATCACTTATCATGACAAATAGCATTAATGAAGACTATAACTCATACCACACAACTTGGGTCTATGAGCCATAATCCATCCCAATGGTCCATATATTAAACCAACCATTTACATAGTATCACTTAACCACCAAAACCATTTATTAGCCATCATTAGGCTAATTTTCAATTTATATAATTTTTTTAATCAATTAAAAACTTTACTTAGTGCCACCAACTTTCACCATTAGCCCTTATAATGAAAACCAAACCTTAATTTAAATCTTATTGGGCTCAAATAGCAAAATTATAACTAAATCAATAGGCTTAAACCATTGAGGAGCAAAAACCCAATTTCTCAAGGTTTATTTTGTGCCCAAAACACCTCTTTTCATCCAATTATTCACTCAAAATATTAGATCACTATATAGAAACTCAAAACATGCTCCCTAGGATCCAAAGAAACAAAAGCTTACAAGAATAAAGCCTTTGGGATCAAAATCAAAAATCTCCTCTTCCAAAAATTGAAGAAAATCAAGAGAAAGGGAAGAGGATTGAAGTAGGGAGTTTACCTATCGTGTAGCCGAGCTCGCAACGGTCGCAGACTCCTAGATCCAAGCCTAACTCCCTCCCTTTCTCCTCTCTTCTCTCTCTCTCTCTCTCTCTCTGCGTTTTGTTCTTCTTTCCTTTCTCTACGTTTTTGCGTCTCTTTTCCCTTAAAAAGCTGATCTAAAAGTTTGGGAAAAATTACAAGAAATGGCCCAACATTTTTTTATTATTGCACAAAAGCCCGGGTCAACTTTGATAACTTTTTCCATAGTTAAAAATCAAATAAAACTAAAATTTTGCTTAGAAAAATTCAAACTCTGGACCTCTATCAAATTATTCTAAATTTTAATTTAATTATAGATATTTTATTTTATTTTATTTTTATAAATCTGAGTCTTAAAATTTCGGGATGTTACAATGATCATGCTTGTACTTGCAAAAATTTTTAATTATAAAATAAATTAATAGATAAAATTTATTAATTAGTGATAGATATTTTCTATTATTAAATTACTAACGGATTCTTGTCTTGTCACTAAATTAATAATGCCATATTTGTGAAGGAAATTAGAAACGACCAATCTGTCACTAAATGAAAAATTAGTGATGAATTTTGCTTATTAATTTGTGACAGGTGTGTTTATCACTAATTTCATGTTTTCTAGTAGTATGTTTAGAGATAAATCTCCCCACTAAATCTTGTCCCACGGAGCATTTTCTAGTTGTATTATAGTTGTGTTGAGTCATCATCTTGATTATTATGTAAGCTTATTTAAAAAGTCTATTCAATATTTGACCCAATAGGATTGGATATCAAATAAATGTATTAAAAATGATTTAAAAAAGAGTGAAAAACAAAACATGTATGTCATCCTAATTTCAAAAGGGGAAAAAAAATTCATAGTCATAGATTCTCCATAAATCATTATTAATTAGATGCTGAATATTACGAAGAGTCTCCCCCACTTACGACAATAACTTTGGAACTAAGTTAGGCATTTTAAAATTAATATAAGTTAAAGTAAATAATGGAAAAATCCAGATATATGTTGCAGTATGGCAGTAACTTAGGTTAGAAAACAGTTAGCAACTTAAGCTGGAAGTTACAAGGATAGCAAGATCTTGATTTCTGGAATGGTTTAAATTTGATCTAAATAATTTCAATTTTTGCGGTGGATTGATTTGGAAGGCAATTTTTAGTTTAAAGCTATATTTTAAGAAAGAAAATAATGGATTGAATGGCCCAATCCACATAATTCTTGAGTTAAATTGTTTACCCAAAATTTAATAAAAATTTAAAAAGCAATATAAAACATTCCTTAAACTTAAATGATTAAAGATATACATAAGTAAATATTCTTTAATTAACAATGATTAATATCGATTATTACATATTTTCCAAAATAAGTTTATAAATATCATAAATGTTACTGCTTGTTTTTAAGACTTTTGCATGTGATAATAAAAGTGCATCTAATTATTAAAAGTTTAATAATAGAATTTTGCATTTAAGAAGCTTAAAAGTTAAAAGAGTACATGTAATCCTTGATCATTTGGTTTAACTAATTAAGAGAGTTAAATTAGTTTATCCTCAAATCTTGAGTTTGTGTCATAAAATATGTAGTTACCTTAAACAAAATGTCAAAACACATCAATTCTTAAAATAATTATGATATTTTTATTGATAATAACAATCTCCCACGATGAAAGTTTAGATTTGTTTGGATTAACGATAATAATATCCTAAATTTTTTAAGTTATTGAGGGATGGAATAAGAGAAAAAGTACACATGGTCCCTATTTAACAAAGAAAAATGACATCCTTTAATTTTTACTAGCAGGGTAAAAATTGTTATTATAATATTAATTGTTAATTATGAGGGAGAGGAATCTCTTCAATTTTTTTCCACCACTTCTCCCATTCTCATCATTCAAATTATTTTATTAAATAATTTTTTTAAATAATAAAATTAATAAATGGTGAGAATGAAAAAAGTGAAAGAAATTGGAGAAAAGAGAAATGGAAAGATCCCTCTTCCTCATGTATGTATGCGTGCGTGGAATAAGACAAAGATCACAGATACAATGGTACTTGAAAGAAAAAAGAAAAGGGAAAACAAATTCAAAGTCGCTAGAGAGGTACTTGTTAGGTGGAAAGGTCGATGCTTGACGTAATAGGGTAGGAGCTCGAGGTTTCTCCAGGGACCACAAATTTACAACTCTCATCCACCAAAACTTGCCGGAATATATCAATCATACATCACTCACTCAACGTAAAGGGGACATTGGACCGACATGATCTGTGCATATACCTTGCATTATTCGATTATCGATCATTTAATATTATTAAGTATGCGGTTGATTTTTATTTTGGTATAAGTATGTTTGTTAAAAGTTTATTTAATAAAAATTAATTTCATAAAGTTCATTAATGAAAAAGTTTTTTAATACATTTTATCACTAATTAGTTTAATAAATTAAAAATTATTTAAATATTATTTAGTAAAAATTATTTTTAAATGTATAATTACTAAAAATAATATGAATTTTATGATTCGTAATTTTTGTTACGTAAAACTTGATTTGTTGAAAAATATATAAATAATATAAAATTTGATATGATGAATACTAATTATATATAAATATTTGTATAACAACAAAATAATTGAATAAAAATATTATACTTATAGTTGTGTGTGTGTAAAAAAAATTCAAAAAAATTAATAAATAAAAAAATAACCGACAATGCTTAAAATAATTAATAATATGTAATATGGGAAACTTGGAAATATTAATTGATTGTAGGAGGAAGAAGAGGGTGATATGGTAAACATGGAAATATTAATTGATTTATTAAATATAAAAGAGCAAATTAGCTCCTAAATTATACGTCTATGAGCGTTTAGGACTCTATATTTATTTTTGGTATAATGTTTCTCTTTAACTTTTAAGAGTAGTGCAATTTAGCTTCTATAAGTTAACTTTCATTGTTAGTTAACTAGAAAATGACCTCAAAAATTACAAAAAAGGACCAATAAAATCTTTTTGGTCCTTTTATATAATTTTTATTGGGTATGTAACATCCCAAAGTTTTTTACCAGAAATTTATAGATCAATTAAGGAAAAATTAGTAAATAAGTAAATTAATAAAGTTAATTGTGTTTTCATATTATTGATGGATCTATTGGTTGTTTGGACAACTTTGGAATTGAGCTTGGAGGGTAATTGGACCGACATGGCCCAAGTAGAGGCCCAAATTACATGTGGGCTAGATTGAGCCATCCACTATGATGGATGCCTTGTGTGTTGCAGTGAATGACACAAAATTTTAATAGATTAGATGCATAATCGGGCAGAATCAAAAGAGAAGCAAAAAAAAATAAAAATGTGAGGGAGCTCAGGAAAGAGGATTGGCTTTGCTAGGGCAACAGGATTTAGTCTCTTGGAAGTTTGTTTGGCCCTATGATTATCCAACTAAGTCTCTTACTCCTTCCTTCCACCTTTCTACTTGGATTTCTCTTGGTTTTTTGAAGTGGGAGATGATGATTTTGTGACCCAAGTGTTTGGTTTTAACCCAATGACTTAAATGGAGTTATTGAAAGTTGATTTAAAGTACTATACCTAGGAATAGTGGTTTTAAAGAGTTTTATGGTTGGTGCTTTAGGGTTAGAGAAACCCTAGCTCTTAAATGAGAGTTTTAGAGTCATGAGAAACCTTAATTGGTGTTATTTGACTTAATGAAAGTTAAATGAAGTTAATGAAAGATAATTAGGACTTTGATTTGCCTATTGATAATTAGGACTTTGAATAGTGGTATCCTATTGATAATTAGGACTTTGAATAGTGGTTAAATATGTAAATGTTATTTTGTGTGTGTGTGTGTGTGTGTGTAAGGTTCTTTTAGAAATTATGTGAAGTGAGAATTGAATTTTAGTGAGATTGAATGTCTATGCTTGCGAAAATGAATTTAAGGAAATCAATATGATTAATCATGATTATGTGATAGTTAAATATGTAAATACATGATAAATTAACTTGTGCATGTGTATTTGGCATGATCATAAGACAGCTAGAGTTTGCCTGAGGGGAGTATAGTGATTGCATCCATGTCGATATTACCAACACTATGGGTGGCTTTGGTGTTTTGTTTAGGGTCAAGTTTCTTGAATCTCTCCCAAGAGTAGGTGTAACCGTAGGACGCTTAGATCCCTGGGCCCTCAACATTACCTTAGATTGGGTGTATAGGGCTAATGACACCTTAGGAATTCAAGAATGGGGGAATTTGTCGTTCGAGAATGGTGATAGAGCCTTTAGTTGGGCTGCCTCCATCTATTGGTGAGCTTGAACCAATCTAATTATATCGGCTTAGTCCTATTTATATTGTTAGCCCATGGATATTGTCTGACATAATACGAAGGTTAGGATGGATTAAGGATCATGCATAATTATCATTTGTGAATCTTAACATTTTAAATGTATCATAATTGCATATTTGTGTTATCCTAATTTGTATACTTATACACTATATGGTTTATTGGTTGATAGGGAAGATTATTTAGTTACTAAAATCATGTCTCACCTCGTGGTTATAATTTTACTTTTAGTAGTGTTGGTAGGAGGAAGGGTGAGGAATTAGGAGTAGTCACTACTGCTTTGTATTGCCTTGCTATTTTGGTTAAATGTGTAAATGAATACATACATACATACATACATATATATATATATATATATATTGCCAACTAGGGTTGCATGTAATTTTTGGATACTTGCATGATATTAATTATTGCTGTGTAATGTATTTTGGCCTAAGATATATGTTGAGACCTATCAATGGTATAAGGCCAAAATACTAGTACTAGTACATGTGAGATGAAGTTTAACTTGTTATGCTATGAAATTCCCATATTGTAGTTAGTGTTGGATGATTATGGCATTTAGCCCCCCTTTGATTGAAATTATAGGTTTTCACTAGCCAAATCTTAAATTAATGTTGTTGTTGCTTGTATAACTATTCAATCAAGTGCTTGTTGGTTGATTAGATGGGGTTAAAGCCTCAATTGTGGTTAATGCCAATTGGCTTGATTTTGGGACAATTGATTGTATTTTGCCTTAGAAAAGTAACCATTTCACATCTAGGTGTCCAACTTTTAAATGAGATCATTTTGGAACAAAACTAGTGCCATTATCTAGATAAGTAAGTAAACTTTGTGTGGGTATTTAAATCGCCTTAATTAGACATAGGATGGAGAAATGACGCATGTTAGAAGTTCATCTCCAAGTGCTGTCATGACAGTAAGTTTGCTGTCATGAATTGTTCTGTGCGCCATGGCACCATGCCACATGGTGCCTTGTGCTATGGTGCATAGCACATAATTTTTCATTTGTAATGCATGTGCCTTTTGGCAACGGTGGACCAAATTGGGGAATAATGATTGTTTGGCCTTTGTTTGATTTCCACACAATTTATATTGAGCTCAACGAATAATTTACAATTTTTTCATGCTTCCATGATTTTCATGGGATCTCAATTTTAAAATCTTTTAAATTATATTTTAAACCCTTTTTGATTTTAGTAAGTTATAAAGGTCAGTTAACTCCTAATTACCATTATGGATGTGTGGCTTTGTTAAGTTCTAGTAATGCCAAGACAGATATTATAAAGTCCTGGTCTATATTTTTGGATCATTTACTATAATTTTTTAGTCCTTTTCTATAATTTTTTTTTTCATTTTCTGATCAACTAATTGTTCAAGTTAACTTTTGTTAACAGTAAGGGTTAGATTTCACCATTTTCAATAGTTGAAGAAAAACATTATACCAAAAATGAGTTTAAGGTCCTAGAAACTCTTGAATTTATAGTTTAGTCTAATTTGTCATTTAACTTTTTATTAAATGCTTGATTGACTCTCTACAAATGGAAAACTTATTTTTATTGGCTCTAACAAAGAGGACTTTCACTTGATGAGTCGGTAATAGACTTTCATAAAACTATAAAAACAATATCCAAATAACTTTTGCTTTCAGATAGTATGCTAATAGAACCTTTCACTACTACAAATAACAATTTTAATGTCACTTATCTACGTTGGTTGGGACAAAACAATGTAGAACAAGGAGGCAATGACAGACATGCTAATAAATTGAACTTTAATGACTTTTCTACTTATGAAAATCTAAAGTAGATGCATTCTTTTGAATGATACATGAAAATTTTAAAAGGATATTAAAAATATCCATATTATCCTTAAGCATCAATTGATAAATGTAACTAAAGGAGCTATTGAGTTTTGCAATCAATACTTAAAAGGGGTAAAGGCAGTTGGACTTTCAGAGTCTTGACATAAGGGATTTAGGCTTTCATGTAAAGGAACGTGAGGGGTCAAAGTGAAGAGTATTCATCATGAAGAGGTGTTGCAAGTATATTTATACATCTTGAATAATACAAAAGAAGTTCAACCTTACTTATATACTTATAAAATGATGTTGAAGGACAAATACAAAAAAAAAAAAAAAAACAGACATGTAGCTAGCTAATGAACAAGAGACATTCTAAGAATGGTTTACAAAAAATGTTTTCAATGAGGCCAGTGTGTCTAATACAATCATATGGCTACCTGAAGGGCATCATTTTGAGGTCATCTGTTGGAGGGGATATGACATAAATGGGTATTCCTTCTAAAGAAAAGCTCGAGATGACAAAAGTATGATGTAAAATAGTGAGGTTATGGTTGAAATTGAAGCAATGCATTTCTCTAGTTTAAAAGATAAAAAAATTGAAATTAGCATCCATGCCCTACCATGGAGTTATTGATGAGGTATGGGAGGTTGACTATATTAAATTCAAAGTGCTAGTCTTCATATGTAAGTAGGTCAATAGTAACGACATTTAAGTGGATAGGGTTTCTGAATTTAACTTAGTAGATCTCAACAAGGTGGGTTACATAGAAAAGCCATTCATTTTGATAAATCAAGTACAACTATTACAAATCTAGCAAATAAACAAATGCATGTAGTTCTCCAAAGTAAAAGGGTTCAAAACCACCTTGATGAGTTATTTGACTCAAGTATTGACCTTGATGAGATTTCACCTTTCTTCAAATCTACCTTAATCAATTGACGTTGATCAAATAGATTATGGGTAACCTTTTAGAGATGATTATTGTTAGGGAATTTGGGAGAATAAATATAATAAATTCAGTTGTTTGAACACTATATTTTCATTTGCAACCAATTTCAATTAAAATTGTTCATGTTTAAATTTTTGTTTTCTTAACAGCATTTGATGGAACTATGCATGTACGATGTCATATACTTTGGAGTTACTATAAAATTTCAGCGAGTAATTTATTTTTATTTATGGGTTAAATATAGAGTTTTAACTACTACTTATTCTAATTAATTTTCATTATTGTTACTTACACTTACAATATTTTAAAGACCAAAGAAATATTACAATGATGATATTGATGAAGTTCAATATGATTTATCTCAATACTTGCTTCAAGGAATATGGTCAAGTAGAATTAGAAGTATAGTAGTTTTGCAAAATTTACTCTTTTGACATAGTTTCCAAGGTTTGCATTTTGGCAAATTACATATACAATTTGGATATTAGTTGAAAAAATTTATATGGTTGAATTGTTCTAGTGCTATTGGATTTTATATTGTTTGTTCTTGTTCTGTGTCTAGTTTAAAATGTACAAGTTTGGGACAAATTTAATTTATAAATTGTGTGTGTGTATATATAATTAACATTTTTATGTTGGTTACACAGTGAGCCAACATAGTAATTCATTACTATAAGTAACATTTTTACATTGGTTACACGTTTACATTTTCTCCACTATACTCAGTCACTATATTTCGAATAGTCACAATCATCATATCAATTATGAATTTTCTCATTCCAACACATATCATAGTTTTGAAATCATTTCACATTCAACTTCGTAACTACAGTCAAGTCAAGTTTAATAAAACCTCACATGATTTTAGCATACATTAGCAACCACAAATTTGATTATTCAAGCAATTTCTTTCAACCTTGAAAACATAAATCAATTAATAAACAACTACATATAATAAATTTCTCCCAATTACCTCAAATGTTTACTTCTCAAAAATTTTGCTTCCAAGCTTGCTCTTCAAGACTAATATAATGAGAGGATGATTAATCTATAATTAATTAAGTCCATAATCATCAATATTGCTATATATGTTGAAAATTATGCTCTAGGACCAATCATTGTACAATAAACATTGTTATTTAATAAATTTCTCTTTTGTTATCATATTAATTGCATGTTCACTATGATAACTATATCCTTAGACAAACTATAGTGATTGTCCTAAATGCCCCTGATCGGTCATCTATGAGGGATCATAGATGAAACAAGACTAGTATTGACTTTTATTAATTATAAATATATAAATCAAAGTTGTAGGCACTTGAAAGAGTATAAGATGCTGGACTAACCCATTATGAGAAAGCTACATGGTACCAGTCATAAGCTTATTTTATATATAACATATCACTAAGTCCTTTGACTTGAGATTATCATGGATTCTTATATGATGACCTCTAAACTTTGACCTAGTCAAAAGTCAGCTTTGACCAGGTGATCATAAAGGCTGTGATTAAGTTTAGTGTTATTCATACAGAGGAATATGAGTGATCAAGATGGAATTTGTCCCTCACATTAAGAGAGAGATATTACTAGGTCCCTCGATGAGTAAAACTGAGAAAATGTATGGTCATACTACAATGGAAAGAGTTTTTCCATTACTATAGTGAGTCCACTCAAAGATCGAGAAAGTAATGGTCAGGTAAAGGAGAATGACAATTCCATGTCTCAAAATTGACCAAAATATTGCGTGATGAAAGGGATGTGGTATGGTTATACGATAGGTTGCATTGGATCATTCATCTTTATATGAATTGGGTAGTTACAATGTTTTGTTGGAGGCTACTTGTGACTTGTTGACTAATAGTATAATTAGTCTACTGCCAACTTTCATATAGGCCTACAGAGTCGCACATAAGAACAGTCCAACTCGAGCTATAATGTCCAAATTCATTAAATCTGAAATATGTCTAGATTTAATGAATATAATATAAGGTGAATGAATTTTATATATGTATATATATTTAAATATTTATTTGATAAATATTTTCATATATATATTTTATATAAAATAAAAAATTTTAAAATATAATATATATATATGTTTCTAAAATAAATATATATATATATATATATATTCATGTCTGTGTATATATGTAGATATTTATATGTATATGATATATGAAATTAAATATATATAATATATATTTTCAAAATATATATAGTATATATATATATATATTCATGTATATATATATAATATAATATGTGTATGTGATATATATATTATATTGTGTTGGTTTTCAATTTAATTTTATATGATAGATTAAATTTAATAATTAACATGATATGAGAATATCATATTAGTTCTATAGTTTTAATTTGTAAGATAAATTCAAATTAGATATGATATTATAGATTTTATTTATAAAATAAATTTAATCTAAATTTTGGTTAGCTCTTTAAGAGGAAGGCAAAAACCCTAATCTATATATAATAGATACAGAGGAATGTGCAAGGATGAATAGAAAAATAGAGAAAGTTACTTGACGGAAAAAAAACCTCTGAGAGCCATGAAAAAATCCCTGATAAATAAAAGGATGTCTAAATTTATAGATGGACATTAGATACAGAGAACGTTAGCATGTTGTTTGTGTTAGGAACTATTCATGTGGATATCAATAGAGGGAGTAGATTTACGTTATTAGCTCCTAAGATGCAATACTTGGAGACAACACGTGAGGATCTCAAAACTAAAAGGTAATTCTTCCATTCACCTTGACTTAAACGAGCTCGTCTAATCCACATAAGGATAGGAATTTAAATTTTTATCTTCCACTACACCTCCCTATTCAACAGTAGTACCAGAGTTAAGTCAAATTGTCATTTAAGTTGGGTTTTGGTTGACTATGTTCTTAATTTTTCATGTGATGGATTCCTGTAGATGAACGTTTTCATAATAATTTTGAAATTTAAATGTGATTTTTTTTCAAAATTAATATATGTTTTTCATGTAATGTATTCAAAACATATATATATATATATATATAAACTCATTTTGTATATTGGACTTTTATATGATATAATTAAGTTTACTATGATGCATATTTTCATCCACATGACGTGTGTTTTATATGTAATCAATTAGTTGGATTGTTAATATGATTGATAATTTGAAGGCCTTAACCTGGCCCGCTAACTGGCTAGTGGGTTTGCCATGGCTAACTCTTTGTAGTGCAATCTAATTCACAATTTTGTAGCTTTTTATTATATATGAATTATTTATTTGTTGTGTTTTCTTTTCCTTGAAGTTGTTTGAGTATGGTGACACATATGGCTCTAGTTTTACAATGGATGTAATTTTTTAAATACAGCCTGCATGTCGTGCCTCTCTTTATAAATTTTGAATGTACATTCTTTTCTCATCCTAATCCCTTTGTATGTATAAATGAGATTTCTTGATGTAATTTATTTTCTTAGAGAGGTCCTCTCATTGGCTTGGGATGGACATAGGTTAGGTGAGCCATATTGTGTCATGTTTAATTTGCTTTGATTAGATCATAATTGCATGATTTTGTATGAGATACAGTTACATTTATTTTACCCGATTTTAAATTAATAAATCAATCCTCTACTCAAAATCTTAAGTCACAATGCCGTTAATTAATGAATACTTGTCAAAACCTAGATCACTCAAATATAGTGGAACATACATTTGGGTTATCTTGGTGAGACAAGTATGAGTAATGGTGCTGCTCACATAGATTCATTATTGTTTGACTTAACTGAGATTATCAAAATGATGTTGGATCTCAAGGCTAAAGATGGGATTGAACATACTGGATCATATGATAATTGAATCCCATAAAGATTTTGAGTTAAATATGATGCAATTGGTAAATGAGTTACCTACCTAAATAACTTATCTTTAAGTGTCCTATAAAAGTGAACTTAAATTTAAGTGAAATATAGGTCTTAGCCCACTAATCAATTTTAAGGGTTGTTTTACTAGGAGATATAAAATTAATCTCATGTATTTTATTATTGTAGAATCATGTTGGCTAGTAATACTGTGACACTACTATTGCATCAATCCTTGAGAAAGACAAACTCAATGGGACAAACTTTCTTGATTGGTTCAAGAACTTCAAAATTGTTCTCAAATAAGAAAGAAAGGCATATGTCCTAGATGAACCTATTCTCAAGGAACCTATAGCCACCATCGCTCCAAGAGCTCAAAGGATGCTTATGTAAAGCACACCAATAACTCGGTGGATGTAGGATGCCTAATGCTAACTACTATGGTTCCAAAACTTCAAAAAGATTTGGAACACATAGAGGCTTAAGAGATGATTGGACATCTTAAGGAAATGTTCTAGCAACAGGTAAGGCAAGAAAGGTATGAGACCACAAAGGCCTTACATCTTGCAAGATGGCTAAGGGTGCATCAATAGCACTGATGTTTTAAAGATAAAGAGCTATATTGATCACTTTGAGAGGCTTGAA